>NW_028323377.1:0-55218 GCF_984573655.1 Nuphar pumila | reverse complement strand
CATCATCTCATCAAAGTGCTGTAACGCAAGTCGATGGATGAAGCGGCAATGATCACAAGCCCCCTCGACGCATGCCTGACAGGTGTTGACTTGTGTGCCAACCTGTTCACTGCCAATGGTTGGGTGCGTGGCTGAAGTTCACAAGTGGTGTTGTTTTTGGATCCATTCAATGTACCACACCGCTGGTGTCGTAATTTATCTGACCTTGGTTGGTCACGCTTTAGCTGGGGCCTTATCACCTTACCGTCCTATATTTCATTACACAGAGAAGCAGAATCATCAAAGCTCGAGCTGTATCAGTAAACCAACAACCGTCCTATGTGTTACAACGAAGCGGGAAAGCAAAGCAGAAATAAACTGCAGACAAGGACGACTCAATTCAAGAACACACGAAAGAAAATCAAACCAAACACACAGGAAAACGAAGAAAGAAAGGAAAGGACAATCAAAACAGCCAGCCGACAAGACTAAGGGAGACCAAAGCAGGAGCGCTACAACATGACACACCAACCCCTCTACACCTCACCTGCCTCATCAACCGGCAGCTCACAACCCGGTATGAACTGCCGGCCCACATTCTGTGCAAAACAAAACATGGACCGGTAATACATCTTCTCGTTGCCACGGCACAAAGCACAGCTGAGTTCTTGCCGGACTGAGCGCACAAATGCTGCCTTCGAAACACCTCCACTTGCAGCCGCCACATCGCCTAGGTCCGACAAGAAACGCGAAGCCTCTCGCCCAAGGCGCCCGAACGACTCAACTGCAAGCGGTATGAAGTCGTAGCCGACGTCTTGACCAACTGACTTAAACTGACGTCTCTTTGCCTGCTCCGCCCGCAACACGGCAAAACGCATCACGAGCCGCGCCACGAACGTAGGAAGCTGCGGTAGGATGCGTAACCACGCAATCCAAGACGACAATGCGGCCCTCCGGCATGACAGCCAGAATGTCGCCACGCCGCAGACCAGCAGCGCCATTGCAGTGGCCATGAGCGACCAGACTGCTGTAAGCTGGTTCCGCACTGGAAGCGCAACCAGCACGACGGATGGCCCGACGCCAGGCAGAAGCCCAGATATCGTGGCGTAACTTGCCATCCAGCAGTTCTATATTTCATTACACAGCAGAGTAGCAGAATCATCAAAGCTCGAGCTGTACCAGTAAACCAACACACACTCGGAAAGGTACGAAGACCCCTCAGGAAATATCAGCAATTGGAACTAGCAGGCCCTCTTCGAAAGCTCCACCAGCCAAGGTCGCAAAAACCAGTAAACCAACAACCGTCCTATATTTCATTACACAGAGAAGCAGAATCATCAATGCTCGAGCTGTACCAGTAAACCAACACAAACACTGAAAGGTACATAGACCCCTCAGGGAATATCAGCAATTGGAACTAGCAGGCCCTCTTCGAAAGCTCCACCAGCCAAGGTCGCAAAAACTCCTAGGCCGCTTCTGTACATGAATCCATTCCCCCCGTCGTGAAATTGGCCTCCAGCTGCGTCAAAGGCTGCCATTGCGGACGAGAAGCGCTGCGGGGAAGAACATGCACAGCTCAGCACATCAACCACATGCATGCAAAGTCGTGTACCTACAAAACAAGGTGCTTCACAAACACGATCGGACGACGATGAAGCAACGCCGATGCATTGCAGAACGTTAAATGATCAACAAAGGGCCTTTTGAACGACAATCATTGCAGGGTAGAGTAGGCGGGAACTAGCCACCTTGTTGAAGTTACCATGCAAAGAAGAAGGATTTGTACCAAGAGACAACCGTCCTATATTTCATTACACAGAGAAGCAGAATCAGTCTAATGTAGGACGGTAAAGCTGGCGATCCGGGACGATTTTGGTACCGAGTTTCACCCTATTACCGGTAGTTCAAAACAGAAAATTATCCGGAAAAGCGGACCAATAATGATGTGACGCTGTCCAGCATTTCGACCAAGAGTCTGATATACTACGGTAGTACATTCTAGGGAGGCCCAGAATCACCATTGCTCAAGCCGCACAACCAATCCAACAAACAGTCACACATTCTTGCAATGGAAAAAAGCCGTCAGCAATGGGAACCTTGGGGTGGCAGGCCCTAGCTTCACCAGCTGAGCGGGCAAAGACACAAACGCAGGGACGATATAATTGGGCAATGGGGTACCACAAATATGCCTCACACTGGCCCGCCCGGGTTACTCTGCAAACCTTCTCTGTTTCCGCTGTGTTCGAGGTGCTCCTGGCAGCTCATTCATCGTCGGTCCTGTGCTCGCAGCCACTGCTTCTACCTTGCTCAACCTCCGCTTCGCTTTCGGTGCCTGTAATATGGCTCCATTGTGACCGGCCATCCTCCTCACAGCCACCTTGCCAAGCCCGTTGTCGGGTGTGAAAATTTTCTGCATGCGGCCACCGCTATCCCGTTCCGTGCGCCCAGGCAGGCGATTGAACGCATCATTCGCAACTTGCGCGTTGGCAAACTCCAACAGCACCTGGACAATAGCCACAGCGTGTAAAGAAGAGTTGGCCTCTCAAAATCGCCATCACAATGGATCAATCAGTGGCTGTTTTCAACTGGGGGCGTCAGTCGTGGCTTTGTGAATTCAAGACTGACCACGCTTAGGCGGGGTGATGTGCGGATGTCATATCGTGCGGACGATTTGACTTCAGCGGACGGTTACTGACCGGCGGCTACTGAGTTGCTTTCCAACCCGTGCAAATGCATGCGCGAAACACAATTCCTCTTTACACGATCCAAGCTTGCACACATTTATGGCAACTGAAGATGAGCACGTGGCCAGGTCGCAGTCTTCAAGCCGAGAACGGCTCTAAATAGCCCATATACTTCGAGCCAAGTATTTCGAGCCAAAACCATGCAAATGTTCGTTGAAAACTTCCCTAGAAGTTGGCCTTCGGCTGCACCAATTCCCCTCCTGCGTGTTCATATATCAACCAGGCACACAACCCTCGTCGCATTTCGCCAAAGCGCTGTGCTCCCAACATCGAGCACTGACGGGGAAAGGGTCGCACAAAATGTGCTTGGAAGGTGATGACAAAACATTAACATATCAGCAGGGCGCACCTTAACATCTCCGGGGAGCTGCCCTATGATCTTGACGACAACGTCTGCATCAAAGAGCGCCATGACTTGGTCCGAGGTACAAGTTGTGGGCAACTTGTGAACCATCAGTCGCTTCAAGTCAACTTTGGTTGCCTGCACTTCATGACAAAGAGTCATAAATGCACAAAGAAGAAAAAAGAACCTGACAAAGATATGGACCAGGAGGAGGAGGAAGAAGAGGACGCGCAGCTTGAATGCAACATAATGCCGGACTTGCCTGACACAGACATGTTAACATATGAGGATCTGTACGTGTAGTGTTACTTGTCCCATGAAATGAATGGCGTCATGTGGGCATTCGTACATTCAGTCCAAAGTCTCAATCTTTCCTCTGCAAGACTGCAGTCCTGTACACGTTCAGGGCCAAGGTGTATAGAGAAGCCTGTCATGAATGCGTGGCTGCTAGCACGAGCCAACCATGTGCATCACTATCATGCAATGTTGCGAACGCTGCACCAACATAGCCCACGTGCCGCTGCTTTAAATTGCATGCAGGCATATGAATGAGTAAGCATGTGTGAGGCATGCTCGTTGTCACAGGACAATGCAGGGCATCACGGCCGGCTTGCTTCACAGAACCACCTTAAATAGGGCGATCATAGCTGCACACACGTATGCGTGCAGCTATAAAAGCACTATGCAAGCAGACCTTGCATCACCCAGCATGTATGTTGCGAGATGCAACGTCTGATAGCAAAGGGTATTGCCAAGACATTGCATGAAGTGCAAACTGAATGTAGGCGGCAAGAACATAACTGCAAAAATATGCTGGCACGCACCTTCTTGTTGCCAGCTATGAGCTGCAGCACGGCCTGAGGCGCTTTGGCATAGTGCACGAGTTGCATGGCTGCAAATGCATCATTGCGCGCGTCGTGTGGTTTGCCCTCCGCTCGCAGCTGTTTATGCAAGACAACATCGCTTAGATGTGCCAGCCCTGGTGTGCACTCAGGCATGTCACTGAATGCGAACACATGCGCCGTATCGATGACTGGCCAGTGGTCCAGCTGCAGCGATCGCAGGTCGTGATGCACGCTGTGCCCGACCAGGATGCTCCTGCTTCCCAGGAGATCGCGGATTTGCGTTGCCACTTCCAGCCTTGTCTTTGTCACACCCTGCAACGATGGCGATGCCGTCATTGCCATCACGCATCCATCCCCCACAGATTGGAGCAGATTCCAGGATCTTGACATGATGCACAGCGAACAGAACGTATGTGCTTTCCAGAAGTGTTTGAAGGCAGCGATCCCTCAACACGTCAAGGGCGCAATGGTCCCACAATTCTTGCCGTGCTAGCACTCTGCACACCATATCCTCACAACACAACAAGAGAGGGCACCCTGTACAAAGTCGTAAGTCACGACGTATGTCCATGAATCACTGGATGCATTGCTTCCCAAGCACTTGGCAATGTTTGGAGTTGCTAACGTCCATGTGAATGCAGTACTGTTTTTTTAAGGAAGGTTCATCATCCTTATTGCACAGCCTAACGCCTATGCAAGGCAAGACGAGCTGTCAATGATGTCAATAATCGGGCATGTCATATGGCAATCGATGCACGGCAAGCTTTGCGGCTGGACGATGCAACACTCGTGCAAACGGACCTCGAGATGCTTGTCTGTGACACCAGTAATGGCTGTCTTCAAATCTAGAATGTCCCCCGACGGCTGCACAAGTGTCTCCAGCAGCACGCCACCGGTGGCATCAACAACAGACACCGAGAGCAGCTCACGTGGACTGTTGGACGTGGAGCACATCTCACAATCGAGTGCCAGCAGCGTCGGCGGTTCGTTTGAAATTGGGAACCTCCCTGCAGACGTATCAGAGCACATCGACGCTCCGGCAACGTGTGCAACAGTTGCTCACATGCAGAGGCTCAACTACTCATCGCGAGGATGTATGCTGTTCTCCCTGCAGGGAACACGAGTGGTAACGTCAACCACGTGCACTTCGTCTGGTAGGCCGGTTTGCATCCTATGTGCATGCTCTGATTTGTGCTCATGCACGCGCGCACAGATACAAGGCACGAAGCGCGCGTTTCACCGGATGCTGACTTGCGTAACGTACCGTTTCTGCTTGACCCAGCCTTCTTTGCTTGAGGGGAACTTGTAGTCAGTCTGGTACTTGTCATGCTGCTGAGTCAAGTTCACCAAATGCCAGACCCCATCGCGAGGGTACTCCAGGGCTTGCAGTTCTGCCTGTGTCCGCTTGAGCGTGTCCTTCTCCGCGAAAGCAGCGCTGAACTGCTTGAATAGCTTCCCTAAGAGTGACTGCTGCGCTTTATTTCTGAAGAGGGACTGAATGAACTCCTGAAGCATCTGCGAATCCCGATTCTTATTCAACGGTTTTGCGTCCGAGGACAGACTGCGAAGCAGCCAAACCCATAAGAGGAGCCAGGCGTTGCATTCATTCTTGTCCCCCGCTTGCCAAGGTTCGTCTGAGCATGACGGCAAGCCCCGTGGCGACGCCCCAATCGTCGCTGCCCGCGACCAGAGGGCACGGCATATCCGAGGGCATGGCATGGCTAATCACTCTTCATTCGACGCCTCATCGATCAGATGCATGCCAGGCATTGCGCTTTTGAAGGCGAAAGCATGATACACCTGACCTGGCGACTGGACAACTCCCAGACAGTCATGCGGCAACGCGCCGCAACCGATCGTTTGCCCTTCCCAATCTCGTTGTATTATCGCACACTGTGAGCTTAATACAGAAACAATGCGCGTGAATGCACCCTAACACTAGGCTGCTTAGGATACAGTACCGTGCAAGCAACGTTGCTTGTGTCAAACCTGGCGTTCACATGGTACACATCGATATACTGTGTAGCCTTGCTAGTTGTCAATGGCGTCCTTCGTAGGCGAATGACGCGAGTCAAACATCACCCATCTGGAAAACCTCTTCCGAATGCTAGTTTCCTCTTGGCATTCGATGTATCGCACCTCTTTCGGGTACTTGGCAGGATTCGCTGGTGCCGACTTGCCATCTTCTGGCTTCAATTTCGCCTGCATCATACCCGTTTGTCGTCAAATTGGGCCACTTAATGGTATCTCCGACGACTTTAGCTGCGACAGCCGCGACAGCAAAGCACATATCGAAACAATACCTGAAGAAAGTTTCGCCAATCACCATGCTTCCCAGCCAAACTCAGTCTTTGTGCTTCTTTGACGACACGTCGAAGAACACTGACGTCTGCTTGCTGAAAGTCATCAGGCAAAATGCTCATAGCGACAAGCTGCACCTGACTTGCTCAGTTTCAAGGGGCACAACAGACAGCCCACCCTTAATTGCCATATCTTGCTACCATTTCAACGCATTCCTCTCCCCGTTGGCGACGGTGCATGTCGCTGCCTCAGCCTGAGGCTCCGGGCTCAGGGTTCTTCCCTATCTCATGATACCTGGCTAGCACAGAGCTCACTGTCGGTGACAATGAACACCCGCTCTGCTCTGAGCCTCTGTTCCCCATGTTGATTGTACTTGGCTGGTGCATGTTGGTAATGACGCTGTTGCGCAGGTAGTGTTCCGCCAGCATGTGCCAGAGTCGGGACAGTCGCGAATGCCAAATTCATGTGCTTAGATGTACAAGGTGGGGTACTTAACATGTGCGCAGTATATCTTACTGGACTCTGTACCATGTGTGACATATTTGCATGCATGGATTGAACAGGTTGTGCCTTGGTGTCTCGGAACACTGCGAAGGAAGTTGATGTCCATGGCGTTGCAGCAGTCTTCCTCTATCTGAGCTAAAACGTTAGGGCCTGCAAGTTACCGCTTGCACTACGCAAGCGCAGCTGTCACGTCTGGGCTGAGCAGGTGCTTCTGCTGTGAGCAGGGTGCGTGCTGAGGTCTCGACTGCATTCTCACCATCGCGTTCTAAACGAGCCATGCCTGAAGAGCGGCAGCAAACATTACACGAGGCCAGTTCGTCCGCGCTGCAACGGGCCGTGGGCAAGCGTGCGACGCGTGGTCGCGTCGCCGAAACCACTGCTGCCCTCGTACCGTCCACAGCGCCCTTCGGCGCGACGTTCCTACCCGCCCCGAACCAGGCCCCAATTATTCCGCAGTGTGGTGGGGCGGCTGCACAGCCGGAAGTAAATCATTATGCTCCAGAAGACAAAGGAGGTACTACTCGCTGCATGACTGCGCAGAGATAACCATGTTGAATACGATGCTGGCAGAACGGCTGATCTCTTGCAAGAGAGACTGCATTTCAACTCAGATTCTGCAGGTGTACGAGGCTCCGCTTCGTACACCACAGTTCTGGCTCTGCATGGTATACGTATGCATTCCATTTGCGGAGTCGTGTTGAGCAAGTGCTGCCGCTGTTTAGTACTTCAGTGAGGCCGAGCGTGTGCCAAAAGCAACGTTTACGTGCTGACGCAGTAGCTGCGTACAAGCCACATGCCTGTCAGCACTGGCGACCAATACGTTATCATCATGTCTGATGTGCCTTCTCACTTGCAGAAGGCCGAAGCACGGACCATGCTGGCCTCGACACCACAGCAGGGTCGACGGGTGGCTTGAAAAACGTCTGGCTAGACGAACAGAAGGGAGGCGATGGGGTGAATGCCAATGAAGGAAACTACGAGGACGAGGACATGGAGGATATGCATGGCATCGAGTGGGAAGATGCCATTGCAACCAGCTCCATGGCAGCACAGGTAATGCCAGCTGTGCGCTCTTTGTAACTGCAAAGGAGGGAGCTTGAGCTCCGTCACGCTGCACCTTCAGCTGGGCTGTATGGCTACAGCATTGCCCCTCATTGTGGTTGATGATCGACCCTAGCGTCTGGCATTTTTGTTTATCGCGTCTTCGAGTAATCACATCTTGTGCACAGAACATACACTTGTCCAGCTTGCGATGAGAAAGAGAAAGCCTGTGGTGCAGGAGGATTTTGAGGATGAGGATGGCGAGTTTCAGCTTGAACTGGCCGTGGGTGGAAACCCAGCGGCTCCAAACTAACTGAGGAGGAGCTCAAGGCGCGCAGACGCGCAGCAAAGGCAGACCGCGCGTTACAGCAGCTGCAGCACCGCTCCAGCGTGCTATGCCTGCTGGGCCGTGGCCTCCTGCTGGATCAGGCTGCCTCGCTACCCGCCGTACAAAGCGTCATGCTGTCCCTCCTCCCTACTCACCTGCTGCCCCCCCCAGCCCCAGCTCCCTGCACGTGCGCCGACCTCGCCGCGATTTCGGCGTGGATGCTGCGCACCTTTGTGATCAAAGATGTGGACTTCTCTTCCCACCTCACTCGCATCTGTCAACGAGTCGTCAATCTTGTCGATGCTGATGTGCCTGCTGGTGTGGATGTGTGGCTGGCGATGTTAGCGGACGAAGGGCGGTGAGATCCCGACGCTCGACACAGCAACGGGCGTCCAGTTGATGGCGCTCCAGCTACTGCATTGCGCGCAGCACAAGCAGGGCAGCGAGGAGCATATTGCTGCGCTGTTTGTGGCTCTGCTCAGGGCTGCAGGCCTCTTGGTGCGCTCTGTCTCGGTTCTTCGTGCGATTCCCCTATGCAGGAGTGCAGTGGCTGCGGAGCCGTCTGAGCGGCGGATCGGCCACGCCAAAGGTGGCAGAGCGTCCCGCACGTCAGCCGAGGACGTCCTTCGAATGGTGGCGGCCAAAGCTGTTCGAGGTGCTAGGCGCGGAGGAAGGGGCCAGAAGGGGGGGAAGGGTCCAGGTATTCGCATCGCAGTCGGCCCCAGTCATGAGGACAGCGGCGCAAACGACTGGGGAAAGGGTGCTGAAGCAAGTGTTGCGCCGGTGGCACCGGCACAGGAGAAGAGAGGCAGATCAAAGCGCAATGCAGAAGCGCCTGCTCTCCCAGTACGACGCGATGACCTTTCTGTGGACGCTGCACCGCCAGGTGATGCTGTCGCCCCTTCCTGTGCCTGAGCTTCCTCAGAGCGCTCGCTCGGAGCGCGGTAGAGGCCGAAAGAGGAGGGGGGAGACAGCGCAAGCAGGCCCAGCGGCATCTGAGGATGAGGAACCAAAGAGCGATACGGCGAAAGCTGTTGACGAACCTGCAAAGAAGAAGTCTCGAGGTGACTTGGAACTGGAAGCTCAGCTTGCCATGGCGATGGTAGCCACCGCTGCCGTGTCGGCTGCTGTGGGAGTGTCCGTCAGCCCGGGGAGTGCAGCTGGCGAGGGGAAGGATGCACCTGGTAAGCTATACTATCGAATATGTATACTATCGAAGTGTGATCACTGGAATCATGTTGGTAGTAAGTGTTCACATCAATGGTCACTGACGACTTAAGCTTGTGTGAATTTTGCAAGATGAATCGTTGCTGTCAAGCTCGCTTACACAACCACGATGGAGAATCGAGCACTTGGTAGCTGCATTGTTGGGAATATGTCCTCCGCCACCTACTTTCCTGCCAGGGTATGATGACGGCATACCCCAGCTATACATCTACGACAACCCTCAGGCGCCGTGCAAAGCTGTCAACTATCAGAGAGCATGAGATGCAACACTCAAAGCCCTTCCAACCAGCAGCAGCCATCTCATGCGTGCTTCTGTTGCCCTTCAATGGGTGGACCTTGAAGAACGGGTCCATGCAGGAAACGTTGGATGGAGCCGCAAGGCCTCGCCAGGTTGCGGTGCACTGGGCTGAAGTGTGGTGTGACTCGGCAACTGCAGGCCGGTGGGTGCCTGCAGACCCGGTGGCTGGCATCGTGGACAAAGCACACGCGGTCGAGGAGTCCGGTCGCACGGGATTTGTATTATCCTATGTCGTGGCGTTTCATGGGGGGGGCGCAAAGGACGTCACAAGGCGGTACTCGAGCAGCTTCATGCGCAGCCTCAAGACACGCGATGAGTCATGGTGGCAGCAGACGATACTGCCGCTTGCGGTCCGCGGCAGACTGCCGCTGTGGCCGCTGTGCATGCTATGCCACCTGCGCGCTCCGATAGTGCAGCGCAAAACAACACAGGCCACACGCCGCCTGAAACCGTCATGCCACTCACTCCATCGCAGTCTGCTGGACGAGAGCCTGACTGTACGCCACAGATGGACACAGAGCCCTGTCTCGAGATGTCCATGCGAGCTGGAGCTTTGGCTGAGGGGACTGCCAATGCACGCAGTAGTTTTGTCACGATGCCTGAGCCTGAGTCAGCTAGACTTTCAGTTGCACCGACGGCCACGCACGACGGTTCCGCCGCTTTGCAGCCATCTCTGACTGCCCCTGTCCGCTCAGATCACGCGCAGCGGTTGGCGAAGCTGGTTCAGGACCGGGAAGATGCCGAGCTGAGCAGAAGGAGATGGCAGAGCGCAGGAGCCTGCCCTCGAGCATCGCAGGGTTCAAAAACCATGAGCTGTTTGTTCTTGAGCGCCACATCACTCGATATCAGACAATCCTACCTGGCAGCAAACGCCTCGGCCTTCACAAAGGTGTGTTATGGCATTGTGTTTGTGTTTGACGTGTGCGGAAAGCGCAATGCCCATTTGTTTGTGATCCGACAGATTCTTTAATTGTTACACATTCCAAGGCTGAGGACGGTGAGGACGGAGAGTTGCGTTGCCCGCCATAACTACACGTCTTCTGGTTGTCACCTCTGAATATATATGACGCCTGTGATTGCATGCAACGGGTCTTCGCACAACAATACCACACAGTCACACACTACCTACAGCCATGTGAGAATCCTTTTGCGCGTAGACCTTGAATTAACAGGGGCGGAGCTGTCCTCAACGCCAAAGCCGCCAGCATGCTGTGACAAGGCACCACCTCAGCCACTGATGGCATCCGACATCGCATGGTCTCAGAGTGCATCATCTCTCAGCAGCGCACTTGTGGGTGTTTTGGCCATGATCGCATGCGCTGCCCCGGCCCCGGTCGGTTTGTAATCCTCTCGCCTGCCATTGCAAAGGGTAGACGTAGTTATCGCAGCTGCATGCTCCTTTGCATCGTGATGCATGCGCAGCTTGGTCAGGGGCTTAGTCGAGAGTAACTGAATTCCCAATTGTCTCCCACTTGGCTGCCTGGACGACACTTCAGAACACCTTCACTGCATGGCGGTTCAACGCCATCGCTTGAGGAAGCGCATCAGCGCTTTGTGCGAAGTAAAGCAATGGATGATGTGAGGTCGTGTCGATGAATATGTCCCATCAAGTAAGGTTTCGGTTATGAGCAGGAGCCCTGCTTGCGAAAGAAGCAACTACTGACCATTGAGATGCTGTTTGCAGGTGAAGCATACTATGATCGAAGCGCGGTAGCAGAGTTGCACAGCGTGGATCGCTGGCGTCGAGAGGGTCGCATGGTCAAGGAGTCTCAACTGCTGATCCCTGCCAAGACTGTCAAGATGCGGGCAAAGCCGGGAGCTGCCTCGGATCCTTATGTAACTCAGGCATGCCCTGCAATGCTGTCTGCTTCGTTGTGCTTAAACTGCTTCACGGACTGCTGGTTGCGGGATTTGTAGCGTTGGATTCGAGACGAAGCGTGGACTTCATAGCATGCTCATCGTCTTCACTCGTGAAAGTGACTTCGACAACAGGGATTTTTCATGCCAGGTCTGTACATATGTGATCTGAACATGCGAGACACTTTGCATTGTGCAGCTGTGTGGTACTTGTCAATACACATCTCGACAAAACGGCTGACGAGGATTGACGTTAGAGGACAGCGAGACGCACAGAATTTCGCTCGAGGAAACATCTGTGTTCAGATCGACTGAGGGCATGTTGAGTACCGTACTGCCGCTAAATATTCAAACGAAATCGCAAAAAACATAAAAATTTTCATCCCAAATCTCCAGAAAATTTTGGTCAAAAATTAGTGATTTTTACTATCTATTTTTCGGGGCTAGGATAGTAAAATTCCTGATTTATTGTACCTACAGTTGAATGGTTTGCGGGATTCAGACAAAGATTGAATATGAGCGTGATTGAATAGTCAGCGGCGAAACGGTACGCGGATGGATGGGCGTTGTCCTTTGCAGGATGGCGAGGTGGAAGGCAGCGGCCCTACCACCGAGCTGTACGGCATTTGGCAGACTGATGAGTGGGTACCCCCAGCTGCAGTGCACGGCATCGTCCCGAAGAATGAGCGAGGGAACGTTGAGGTGCCTCCCTTCGCCAAAGCTCTTCCTATCGGCACGGTGCACATCAACCAGCCGCGTGTGACGCAAGTACGTTTCACCTCTCTTCCATCCGACAGGTCATGCTTGAAGGTCGCACAGATAGCTGTAGTACTCACCTCTGAGGTGGGATATCAATGTGCGATGACGTCGCTGGAGGACGGCGCTGGAGTGTCAGTCTTGACATGTTTTGCTCAGTTGAGCTCCCCATTGTACAGTCGGCACTCGACCTCTTACAGAGAGCAATGCCTTGGGACGTCGCAACGCGTGCAACCGGCTCTGCCTTGCAAATTGAAGCTAGAGAGATCTTTCAGCGGCTGCACGGGCTTCATAGCGAGCGGTTCAATTGTGGCTGAACGTTTGAGGGCTATGTTGCCTGTTGCACCTCGAATGACAACGACCCCTCTGCCCCTCAGGACCCACCATGTGTTGGCATGTGTATGGAGCAGCCGCTCAAGAAGTTTCCACCTCTCTGAGGTTCTTGAATCGCACATCAACGGTGACTCAATGGCGTCAATCCATTTTCATTTGCTGACGGACTCTTTAGCACACCCGGACACTGAACCGAATTCCAAGCAACATGAGCTCGTGGGTGCAGATTTGCAAGCGCTTGGAGATCGACTTTGCCCCTGCCTTGGTGGGCTTCGAGGTTGTTGCTGGGCGTATGTTGCCCAAGATTTCTGGTGTTGTCGTCTGCCGTGAGCATCAGGAAGCAGTGATGCTGGAGCACCAGAGAGAGGAGGCCATCCGCGATCAAAAGGCCCGCCAGAAACGGTGTGATGCTGCCTGGCACACCTTTGGATGTGCACGTAATTCAGAGTACAGAACGTGGCACTCGCTCGTGTACAGGGCCGCAACTCAGCTCGAGTAGATTGCATGTACAGACGTGCTCTCGCTGCAGTGGCAGTCACTCTCTCTACCATGCATTCGGTGGTGATGTACTATGGGGCAATCCCAACTTCTTTGAGTCGTCCTTGTCTGCAGTTTATTTCTGCTTTGCTTTCCCGCTTCGTTGTAACACACTATGGGGCAATCCCAACTTCTTTTCATCTAGTCTCCCATTGTTGCCACGGAACCATCCACGATGGATGATGTGGTTGCAGTTCGGCCTGAATAAGAACGGTGACACTTGCTGCAGCTCGTGTTTCACGGCAATGGTCAGTGTTTGGGCTGCTCAAACACGACACGAATCGCTTGCAGGTTCCGACAAGGCAGGGAGGTCTGGATTATGGTCATGAATGCTGTGCACGCTCGGCTACAGGTCTTAGCGGATGTTGAGAGCCAACAGCAGCTGGCAGCGTCTACTGCCGTCGAACGAAGGCAAGCAACTCAGGCAGACAACATAGATGCAGCACAAGCAGGAGCTTTGCAAGCCAAGCAGCCCCGATCCAGTTCCAAAGCCAAGGGCAAACGAAAAATATCAAACAGTGCAGATGTAGGGCAGCTTGACACGTGCACAGTTGAAGCAAATCCTAACAAAAAGGTGGCAGCGAAGAAGCGCGGGTCTGCAAATTCGCGTGAACAAGGGCGTGATGAAGCACCGTTGTCGCATGCTGCAACAGCCAAGTCCTTGGGCTCCACGCTGAGAGATCGCTTGAAGGCTCTTGGTGTGGGTGCAGAAGTAGAAGACATCTAAGGCACCAGCTGTATGACTGCCATGTGCGGTGGAGACATGGTACCATGAAGACATGGTATGGGCAGACGCCATCCCTCACCCAAGTCACTAGCAGGCGTTGCTCTGCCCAATCCATGAGAGACCGTGAGAGTGTCACTTTTTCAGTTGAGTCATTACCTGTTGGCAACATTCTGACGCAAGCATCAACACTCATGATTGGGGCGCATAGGCAGGTATCGATACTTTGAGACAGAATAGTGACAATTCACTGCTTTGCATATGTCACCTTGAGAGCATGGCCGGCCTGAACATTGAAATTGTTGAGGCCCTCCATGGCAGCTGTGGCTGCTAGTTCGTTCTCGAAGTCCACAAAAGCGATGCCGGGTCGGGCATCGACCATGCGCACGTCGAGCAGGCCCGCATACTGCCCAAAGAGCATATTGAGCATGCTTGCCTGAGTGTTGTGCGGCAAGTTCTCCACGAATAGCGACTTGTTTCGCACACCCGTTGTATCCTGCACCGGCATCCAACGCGTAAGGTGGCATGCACCCCACCTGCACAACTTCCACTCATGCGTGCAAGCACTGCCAGCAACCCGTGTTTCTCTCACCCATCCACACACAAGGGATCCCAGCATCGGAGTGCGACACAATGGCAGGTGCAAGCTTGTTTCAATGATTGAACAGCCTTACACCTTCCAAACCTCGTGAACTCTCATGTCCGATACCTTTCTGATCAATACTCTTGGCCATGCCATAAGGTATAACGTCCATTGGCCACTGCGTGCAGATGGGTACAGCAAACACTTACCGTGTCCATGCTGGCCCATAAGCTCATAAGCATCTGTAGCCTGATGGCCCAAAATGCAAAGTGACAACTCAATGGCTTGAGTAAGTACTGAGACTGTTGTGAAGCACCACCATCTATGAACCACTGGCAGCCAAAAGCAGTGACTTAACAATGAAACATCCTTGGTCAGATAGAGGACGCTGTACTTAGGGGACAGCTGATGTAAGAGCTGCCACCAAAGGACACTGTTTGCCAGGATCAACGCAGTGATTGGACGCACACACTGGTGACTGCTTGAAGCGCGTTCACCAGTCAGCAGAGAAACCGCTTCAGGTGCTGCAATGTCGTTTATATGCTGCAATTATTGGATGCAGCTGCCTGCCCTTGGAACTTTCATGGAAGACACATAATGATGTCCTAGAATGGTGCACAGGAGGAGTTTCTAATTTGCTCCCAGCGGAGAGCATACCCTGCTCCCTGCTATGCGCTGCTTCCTACAAAAATGGCTTGCATCACAAGTTGTGATGCGCTGCTTCATGGCCGATAAACCCTCGTGAGCTCTGCCCTGCCCATCATCTGTATCCTCATGCTGTTTCCCTTAGTCCTCACACTCTCTTCAAGACAAACCCTCGGTTTCAACCATGTGCCAGCTTATTCCAGGAAACAAGATGCCATAAGGACATAAGTACCACAGGCCAGCAATACATTGCAGGCAGAGAGAGCGTTCGTTACCCCCAAATTGGTAGCAGCACTGGGTT
Organism: Nuphar pumila; assembly: GCF_984573655.1. Lineage (NCBI taxonomy): Eukaryota > Viridiplantae > Streptophyta > Magnoliopsida > Nymphaeales > Nymphaeaceae > Nuphar > Nuphar pumila. Next base: position 39,872 of record NW_028323377.1, on the reverse strand, counting down.
GTGCAGCCGCTCCTTTTGTGACTTTTTTGACCCCATCTTTCTGGCCTGCCTTCTGTCCGCTTTCTGTTTCTTTCTGGACGAGAGCTTTGCGCTGTGGTCTTGGAGTGCGATGGACTCGTCTTTGGCATATTGAAGTTCCTGCGACATGCAGCGTTGGTGAGCACGGGCAAGGGTGCAGGAGCGTGAATGAAACAAGAAGATACTTTTGTGACAACAATGAAGCTCTCCGGCCTGTCCTGGACGAGATTGCATGACACATGCGCAAGAGCAAGAGAGAACATAGCCATAGGGTTACATCAGTCCACCACAAATCGAGGAGAGCGTACAATGCGTTTATCGAAAAATGGAAAGCCTTGAAGTGAGCGCAACGCATTGGTCGCGGAGGAAATGTCCGCGAATATAATCCACGCCTGTCCTCGAAGTTTGTTGGTCTTCAAGCATTTTACGTGTGCGATTTTGCCGAACTGCGAGAACATGCAGTACAAGCACTTCTTGAGCTCTGCAACAGACAGACGAAATCGTGAAGGGGGCATGTACATGCAATATCCTGTTGTACACAGGTTTTCATAAAGAAATTTATTCTGCTTACGAGTATATCGCTTCTGAGCCACCACGATCTGAACCAAGGAGTTGTCCATGTCTAGAGAAGACAGGAGGACGTCGCTCCAAGCAATAATGAAACAAGCCAACATGCACACCAGATGCACGCACCTTCTTTGCCAATCTTCTCGCAAAGGTTCTTCACGTACAGCGTTTGTTTCGGGACGATGTCCATTTTGAAAAGCAGAGAGAAAGTTCAAACAAAGAAAGAGAGACAAAATTGTTCGAAAGCTACCAAAATCAGCTATCCGTTGCACCCAGGTGAGAACAACGAGCAGGGTGCATGTGTTGGCTCTCAGCAGCTCAGGCCAGTGTGTGTGCCCATGCGTTCAGATCTGTTGTCCGTGACAGTATGTGTATTCTTGTTTGGAAGTACAAGCATATTCGGAGAACTTGCAGAAAGTTGATGAAAGATTTTCAGAAAGAGCACTGCTAGTGCCACTGGAATCGGACTACGCATTGGCTACGGCATCTCGCGCCAACGGGAGCTGGACAGCTTTCTTGCCCTGCGGAGCGGCGCAATACAAGTGCTGCTGCTTTATTCGTCCGATTACAAGAATCAGGGGTTCCCATCGCGAATGTTTTTTCTGGTCTTGTCTGGGAACTTCTAATCAGATATACTACTGTCTCGTTATCTCTCCTCCACTCAGCAAGCTAGACACCCGTGGCTCCATAAACCCCTTGTTCTTTACAGGTGCACATATCTCCTCAACACTGATCTCGCTCTCATTGATGCGATGTAGTGTGACAGTCTCGAGTCGCTTTGCTTGGGATGGGAAAAGAAGTTTCAGTTCAGGCAAGGGAATCTACTGCGGTGACAAGAAGTCAGATGAGTACTAAAAACAAGTCAGCGCTCAACAATCGGGTCGATGAAATCCTGAAGCTCAAAAGTCTTCGGACAAGGTCTGTTTCTACCTGCTGACTAAGGAGTGATGGATGTAAACTGTGTGAACTATTCGTCCCGCAAACACAGGAACGATTACAAACAGAGTGCAAGCCATGAGAGGCACCACGAATATTTACAACTGCACCCTGTGTACCATCACTGTTCTTGGCAGCTGGCGTCGTGTACTGTTATTGTGCAAGTGACTGCACGCAAGCTCGTGGTCGAGTACAGAAGGCATCGTCACAACGCATGTGGTAGGTGCTCACAACATATACATTGAGCAAGTCATGCGTGCGAACGTGTGCTATGCTAATATAATGTGGCAGCCTCAAACATTTGTGCCGAGGGACTCCCCTAAGTCCATTTGCTGCTGAGGGACACAAACTTCTCTTTGGTACGACCTGGATGTTCCCTGGCCAACAAGCCTCAGGTTCTCGAGCATCAGTGCTTTCTCCTCGTCTTCAAAGCTGGTACAGTGCGTTTGGTTGTGGAACGCAAAGGTACCATTTGTAGTTGTTTTCGTTAGCATGCCTGGGATTTGCTAACCCACTCACCGACACCTGCGGACAATGATTCCCCTATATCTACAGCATTGAGCATACAATGTGGCCTCGAGAGACTCAGAGAAATTGCCTCAACCCTGTCTTACATCAAATACAGGGCCAAACAATGGGCAGCAACAATACATGTCGATCCACGATGCAATCACTGCAGACAAGACCTGGGCCTCATATGCACAAAGCCGGCGAACGGAGCTGGTCATACTGACATGTGCATGCATGCAGTGAGCTGAACACGGGGCGGCTTCAGTCAGGGTTGCAAACAGGAACAAACCCGCTGTTGCAAACAAGCGCTTGCTTTTGTGCCTTCAATCCATTCATAGCAGAATTTGGGGGCCGGATTTTTGAGTCGCCAGCCACACGGGCCCCCATCACTCGCGCCGGCATTGACACTGCTGACTTGTGGAGTGTCGGTCGAAATGATCAACAGCTGTCAACACTCAGCACGGACACTGCACGGGCCGGGGGCCTCAAAACATTCTCGCCGACTCGGCTGAAAGCTATCAGTACGCCACTGTGGCGCCATGCCCTCCTTGTGATCACACATGACTTCTCATGGCATCAGCTAGTAGTCGTTGTGATGCACTGGTTTGTTGTATCACCATCCCATTTGCAATCAATTGTGCAAAGTGCACGTGTCCTGTATGGAGAGTTCGCATTTTTGTCAGAAGCCATACGTGCATGTACCCAAGAGTTGCGCAACTTTACATGCTCCTTTAGATGTCTCGACAGCAAAACACCGCACATGGCAGAGGCACGTAAGCATGCATGTGTGTCGGTGGAGTACCAGGAGTACCACGGGCTCTTCATGACCCCGAGTTGAAACATTACACGTGAAGTCACAAAGTGAACATCCACTAGCCGTTATTGCAGCAGTAATCAGATTCGATCACTTTGAGCCATGCCAGGCGTGCATGACACATCATTTCATGTCAATCGGGCCAGTTCTCTATCACCGGTCGGTATACAGCACCATTCGTGCATGCATGACCAGCTTGTTGCCAACGATGAAGCCTTCCACAGGATTGTTGCGCATGTTGACCAAACTGCAGCCATTCGCCCTGACATTGCAAGCATTGCAGGCGACGCCATCAGTGAGTCGGATCGTGCCCAGACGTTTGATGGCACTGACTGGCTGGACTTCGGCGCACGGCCCGGCATGTCGGACAAGGCGTTGGTCATCCAGAGCAATTGGCGCTCTTGGAAAGCCCGCACCGAGAGTGCTAACAAAATAGTCAAGGTCATCATATTGCAGTCTCACGTGAGGAGATGGCTAGTTCTGCGCAGGTTCCGTGCGGCACTACGCTTGGAATGGCTGGTAGTCAATGTGCAGGTGAGCTGCGTGACCAATGGCACTCAGGTGCACACGTCCTGACAAATGCAGTAGCGATAGTATGTACAGGAATCCACAGATCTCCTGCTGTACAACGGCTTGTGCGCCTGATACTGACTAAGCAAGAAAAACTTGCTCTAAGGAGATAACGCCCTGGCTCAGGTGACTGTCACCGTGAAGCAATCATGTTCTGAGAGCATACCAGGGTGAGAAATCAACTTGCATTGTCACGTGCGTGCACAGCCAGCATGCCACACAATGCTTAGCTTCAATCAAGGGTTTGCCAGATCATACAAGGGATGGGGTCCTGTCCATCATGCATAAACACACATCCATCGGAAATTGACAAAGCATGTGCTTGCGTGAAGCGGACGCCGATGCCTGTGCAGGCAAACTGGCGACGATACATGCTCGTCAAGAACTTCAAGCGCCAGAAGTCTAGCAGAGAGCACGAACAGCGTCGGCTGAGACGCAGCACAAGCAGATCTGCAGAGATCTGGCAGGCGCAAGATGCAGACCAAGCTCGCCGCAGCGCGGCCATGTTTGACGAGTATCTGACTCAGCGCATGATCATCATGAGGCACCAACGTGCCAAAGCCTTCAAAGACGGCCTCGTAGCCAAGTCACTCACTCATCGTGATGTCGTGAACACGGGTCGCAAGTACGTCTCATGCAGTCTCGTGCGGGTCCGGGGGTCTGACCGCGTAACCGCCTTGCACGCATTCAAACGCACTCCACCATTTGATGCTCGACACTGTGCACTCTGGACCTGCTCCACATGCATGATGTATCCTATTACAAACCCAGCACTCTTGCATGGACATTGGCGCCCTCCGAATGCAATCTGGGAATGCATGTTCCATGGAATGCTGAGCATATCAGGCGCGTTGTGAGCGACGGCGCGATTGGGACGGGGTGATGACTGCTGGTTCGTTTTTACAAGACCTGTGATGATTTCTACGTCGTTGCATAACAATGCGCTGGGAGTCTGTGTGCATGCACTCAGGATCTCTGGGCCAAGTAGTGGTCCCCGCTTCTGCAACGTAGCATGACTGGACCCTGCTTCTCCATGTTCCTGGAATCCCGCAGTGTGAGCTCATCTGTACACGTTGGCCGTGTTCCCGGATCATATGCGCTGCGCGCATCCATGTGGCCATGGACGCGAGATTGCTTTGCAGGGGAGCGGGTATGGCAGCCCGCAACATGGCGGCTGGGGATGGAAGATGCTGATGAAGTGGGCAAGCCAAAGGCCGTGGCGGAAGCTACCTCGAGTGAGATTGGACGCGGACAATGCAGATTCGGCGTATGTTCCATCGTTTGCCCCGAGCGCATGTATTTATGTGTCCCCGTTAGAGACAACGGTGATGCAGGGGACGCACTCGGTCATGATTCCTTCCTATGCCGCCCGAAAATCCTTGCCGCCCAGAAATACGTACCTCTGCTGGATGGCAGACTTTGTCGACTACGCCGGAGCAAACAAGACAATACGCCGAGATCACGAGCGGTGCTGCAGGGAACTCTGGCAACTAGTAGTCACAAATGCGCAGGTGCTTGAGAGCCAAGCTTCATGGCTTGTGGCACGATCCGTGCTGGCTCGTGGCGCTCACCTTCCGTCAGCCTTCTTGGTCTGATTCCAATGCCACCGTTCGCGTGCCGACCCTCATGTTTGCATCTCGCAGCATTTGGACCCTGATACCCTATGCAACTACCATTGCGGCTATGGCTGCAGCCTATCAGGACGAATTGCTGTATCTGAGCATGAGAAATTTGCGAATGAGGAATTCGATCGATACGGCATTGCGCTGTCGTTTTGTATACCGGTATTGTTATCTAAGCATGAGTACAGGTATTGTGTGAACATGGAAAGGCACTAGCATCATGAGATGATGATGCAGCCTGGTGGAGGCGCAATCACCACGCAGTGGCAGCTGCCCCTTTCTTCCCGTTAAGCTGTGGTGACATCGCAGCGTGCAGGATTACAGCCGTATTGCTCCTTAGTGTGCTCGCAAGCAATCTGGGTCTAGTCTGTGTGCTTGCTGTTCCAGACGTCCAGATGTGTGATCCATGGTCCAGAAGTCAAAGGCCTGCTAGAGTAAGAGAGAACTTTGATTCTTGTTGGTGCAATAGCATCATGATCCAGAGTGCAGCTGTTGATGCTGGAGGTGAGCGGTCCAAAATCCTTGCTTACGCATCTGTTTCAATCTAGCAACCTTAGTATGCAACGACCTGTGGAAAACAGATATGCCATGCTGACCACGTGGGCACGGAATTTGTGAATAACAACAACCCAGGTACTGGTTGATCTGGTTACAGTTGGATGCAAATAGGCATGGAGCAGTAATGGGATACAATGCCATGCAGGGAAAAACAAGCTTCTGAAGAGCTTTTGGCATTTCCCCTTTTCCTGCCATTTGCTTAAAACAGGGGAGTAAACCTATGTTGAAATGTTAATATTTCATACATATTGACACTCAAAAAACCATATCTAATGCGTGTATTCCCACGTTGACTAGACAGCCCGTATGGGCATGTCTTCCATGGAAACGTCCCGCACAATCCTTGACTGAAACAATTGTCCAGCCATCACCACATACATCTGTACGTGACGAAAATGCCAAAGGACGCTATAAACGCGCAACATAGTTGGCATTCCTGTCATAGCATGCTGCAACTGTGAACAGTCATACTGCCAAGTCACAGTTTGACAGAATATCCGCTGCTGCCTGGTAACGCTCCAGGAAAGAGTTCTTTGACGACAATGACTTGAATCCTGAGAGTTTGCCAGCCCTAGCATGTGCTCGTGACGATGAGGCGCATGATCTTGTGCGTGCGCCTTGTGATTCAACAGCACGAACCTTGTAGGGCAAAAGCCGCAGCATTTCATGGCCATGAAGAACTGCCCTGGCGGGGACCTCCTGATCGAGCGGCGACCAGCCCGCTCCAGACACGGTGGCAGCGGTGGCAATCACCTCGATGGGTGTTGTGTCCGTGAAGGGCGACTCCACAGAATACGCTTTCAAGGCCACTGTCATTGCTGCTCGGACGATGGTGCGCTTTCTGAAATCTAGCGACGAAGCGGGCTGCAAATTTCGCCGCACTTGGCCAGGAGGTGCTGACGCAGCAGGCTTCAGGAGTGGGCAAGACTTTGCAGTGTGCAGAGGTGCGGCTGCGGATATCTTGCTGGCCGTTGCTCCCATGTGAGCCTTCTCAATGACTTTTGTGGTGGAGCCGATGAGATCAAACGCATGAGACCAGAGCCTCAGGGACTTCATGGCCTCGTCGGCAAATTGGACTTCGTTTCCAGGTATGCTTTCCGAAGGAGATGTGGCATTTGAGGGGTGCCACGGCTCGCAGGATGTGAATGCAAAGGGAGAGGCCGCTCTGTTGGAGACCATGTGCGTGGCGGAATGCACCAAAGGTTGTACCAAATCAACGGTGTTGTTGTTGCAAAGAATAGTCGCTGCCTTGAGCTCTGCGCCATGTGTTTTGGAAGCACAGTTTGCTCCCAACTCAGTGTGGCATGGGCCATGTCCGCACAGCCCACTTTTGCCGTACATTTTTGTAATTTCGAGCTCCAAGTCTGCAGTGTGGGAGCGGCGACAGAGCTTTCCGTCCAGCGGAAATAACTTCTCCATCCCTGTGACCCAATGGATACTATGCTCAAGGGAGAAGGTTGAGTTGAATCGTGCCATCGAGTCAGCGTCTGTGTTTGATTCCATGAATAGGCACGCCTGACTTGCTTGATCCGAGTGCACACTGTGACCGTCGTTCGTACTGAAGGAAGCTGCCCATTTGAACGATGCATCACATGAGCGAGGCGCCAATGCAATCGGGTTTGGAGGCGCATCCGGCATGAACTCTGGGAAGACAGCATATGTTCGGCGGCACATATTGTCGTCCAGCTTGCGGGGAGATAGCCCAGAACATGACTGATCGAAGGAGCCAAGGGCTGAAAGCAGGGCAAACCCACTTGGCGAGTTGCTGGGCTGCTCTACCGAAAGCACTGGTGTTGGACTATCATGCAACGTGGGCCCTGAGCTGCAGAGCCATGGTGCACAATTGCTGTGGCTGCTTGATGTCATGCCAGGGTTGCTGCTTTTAATGTCGACGGAACGCGTGATGTTGTATGTGCCTCCGCATGCTGTGTTTGCCATGCCATGTCGTGTGACTGAAGAGATGCCCATGGAGCAATCACCAGCCACAGCTGATGCAATGGCACTGTCTGAGCCACCTAGCAGATCGCTCCAGCGTGCTGATGGGCCGGAAAATTGTGATTGGGCCATCACCACTACCGGACATGGGCGCTTGGTTCTCTCCTCATCTGCGATTTGTGTACACGAGAATGAAGCGAAGTGGAGTATGAAATCATTGATGGTCGCACTACTCATAGAATTGTGCAATCTTCATGCATGCGGATCTTGCTTTCTAAGTAGTTCCCTGTAAAATGGCGCTTATTCACAAGCAGGGGCGGGTCGCTTTCGTCGCCAACTGCGAAAGTACGAGACTCAATCATCATCCTCATCGCCGCGAAAACAATGCAATCCATTCTTGAGTTCTTTCTTGTTGCACAAACATACGCTGTCCAACTGGAGGCACTTTAACGGTGACTAGATGTGTCACACGGTCACGCTGCAACCACCATGGTGGGGTGCACGTTATGTCCAAGTGATACTAGAAGGTCCACTGCAACTCAAAGACAGTTAAGGAAAAAGGTTTAGAAGCATGCATGCACCATGAGCTATTCTTACCCCCGAAGAGCGGCACATTGCCAATGTTGTACCATCTATCTCAATGCATGGCGGTCGGTTCACGTCCTGGAGCCATGGATCGACAGTGCACGAATAGCTCTGTTAGGAACCGTAATGTTGATAGGAACATGCTCACACGACAGAACGTCGCAGGTGGTGCCATTCTCAGTGCAACCGTCATCAGGCCGCAAGCATGGCCGTCTCACAACGACCACAATGACCGAAATGCCAACGTGCAAACTGAAACCCAGCTCAAACAGCGCTCTGCAAAACTCAGAGATATTAAAAGTTACAGTAAAAGGTCATGTCATGTTATCTCATGCATGGACATGGGAACAGAACTTGGTGTCACCGACAACTTCAGTTCAGCTACAGAACTGGTGTATCTCGTACCTACTAAAGTTTCCACAAGGAGCATAGTTCGAAGGAGCCAGCTCAATTCTCTGTTTCAGAACAAGATATCTTGACTGCGGAGCAAGAGCATGGCCGGTTTCCTGAGACGTCAATTGCATGACTCAAATGAAACAAGTGTTCTTCTTACTCAATGATGATTCCATATTCAGAATTGATGCAAATACTGAAGGTCATCTTTCCCAATTCAACGTTTCCGTGCTTCTCACACACGCGCAAATTCCCGAGTCTGCGCCCCGTGGATCAGATTTGATGATGACACTGACACAGGTCGAATCACGCGGTCACTTGCGTATCGGGGTGTCATGCTTCCCCCATTTTCTTCACAATAATCTTAGAACACAAAGTAATAATCGATTCAAATTCATCTTCAGCCATTTTGACACTGTTCTATCCAAGTTGAACCGTCAGACTGGCTACTACTTGCTCGATCACGTGGCCACGTGATCATATCAACGCTCAATGCTAGTTACATCAACAAATGAACTCATCGACGTTGATTCACGTTCAAGACCAGCCGTTAAATACATATTAATGGCTGCTCTTGAACGCATCAACATCGGTGAGCAACCATTCTTACTGTAGACGCTTGTACTCATGGGTGCGGGTGGTTATGGACAGTCGAGTTCGAGCTCGAACTTGTCAGTACTGGGTGCCAGGTCTAGGCTCCCAGTATTTGCGCAAACAGCATGCTCCAATTGAGCGCAACTCTCTTCATTTGGCAACCTATCGGCCAACTATCTGAGAAGACCAGCCAACTGCGGCAGTGGCTGTGCCACGGCCTCTAGTGAACGAAATATCGCTACTATCTAGAAGTACTTGATCGAGTCACGGCGCAATAGTCTAGGCCCTAGTCGAGCTCAGAGCCTCGAGACGTTCACAAGGAAATGCACAGGGAATTGTAAACGTTTGAGAAAGGTGGCAAATACATTTATCAGTGGCATGTGTTAAGGGTCGGCTTTCTGCAGAATTATTGTTCTCGATCCAAGCTTGGTTGCTGGTCGCACATGGGATTCTTCGTGCCGGAGCCTGATGCTCGGCAAACCCCGCTGCCCAGTGTCATTGGTCCCACAGTCAAGTTGCAGCAGTGCACGGCGGACTCATGGTCAGCTGTTGTGTTCGTCGCTGCTCAGGGTGGGCAGGGTCTGCAATTAGTCTACGAGTTAAACAGCGGTGAGTCGTTCCAAGTAGAAGCACAGGTTATCGACACTGTTTTTGAATGGACGTTTTCGCGCTTCCCGCTGAAGGTCGCTGTGGCTCCCACGCCACAAGTGCTACGGTACTCCATATATGGTTCGAAAGGCAACCTGTCGGGGCAAATTCACATCGCTGCCAAAACCGCAGACTGGAACCTTGTCGCTTACAGCTGTTACGACCAACGCAGAGGTATCGGAGAAGCACTTTGGAGGTACATCGGAGGTGCGCTGTTGTAATAAGGTTTGCGTGACGCGTAGTCGACGTGCTTGCTCAGGAATGCACTACGGGATTTGCACTGTGGATGATCCATCAATTGTCTAGGAGTTTCCGCCATCATAGAGCTGAATTCCCGAGACTTTCAGACCCATCACCAGCATGCCCGGATGAGCGTCATGGGACGGAGAGGTTACGTTTTGAGGGCACTGTGCGAATCACAGAATACGTTCTTACGGCATCATGCCTGCATCTCGTATAGTCCGGTTCTTTTCATCGCGCATGGTGGTGGTGAGCGTAGCTTGTTGTTGTTGTACTGCATTGCACGTCGCCTGCAAGTTGGTATGGCGGGTCCGATGAGACTGATACCGGCGCCATACCACGAAACGATGCTTGTGTTTGTGTACCCATGCAAAGAGACGCACCGTGAACCGCGTCTGCCAGAACTAGCGCGTTCTTTGTTGACACGTACGTCAGTTCGCGCAGTGCATCAGTGCACAGCCGTGCGTTTGTCTCGTGGCAGCTCTCGGAAGGCATGGAAACGGCTAAACGACAGGTATCTCAGCAGATACACAGGGCGTCTGATCCATAGAGAAGTGGTCTTAGCATGCAGGGAAAACAGACAAGCCCGTGCACGCCATCATCGGAGCAGGTGATCAGCTATACAATGACAATTTATGGGACTTGCCCGAGCTGAAGACTTGGCTAGCGCTGCCAGAAGCGGAGCGTCTGGTGTCCACGGTGGACGTAAAGCTTGTGGAGGCAGCTCGTCGATTCTACATTTTTTCATATCTCCGCCACACGCATTTCCACCCTGCCGCAGCGTTGTTGAGGAACACGCCCCAGGTGTGGACCATCACCAACGCTATCAGGGCGTAAAATGCAGCGGCCACTGCGGTTGCCCCATTGTGTGGTCTGCTGCGGCGAGGCAATCACCTCTTTGGGAAGCCTCTGCGGGGAATCTTGAGAGAACTCCATGTGCAAGTGCAGTCCGTGGTATCAATTTAATGAACTGAAATACCACTTCATCTATTCTCTTCCTGCTTAAGCAAAGCATGCATTCAAGTACTCCCTGGGAAGGCGGGACTTGTGGGTGAGGTCATGGCCCCTCGGAGCTGTTGCTGTTGTAGTGCATGGAAGGCAAGTTTCATAGCGTATGAATGACAAGCCAAGCGCGGATATTTGGCCGGGGGCACGGAGAGGGTCATGTAGATTGATGGTGTTGATCGACGCCGGTTGACATGCCCAGCTGGATTCGGGATCAGAAAGTTTTCAAGTCACCTGTTCTGGAGAAATGACTGCTATTCGAAACAGCCTTTTTCCATAGAAGACGTTCTGCCGTCGCACCGTGCTTCAGCAAATATCGTGTACGAGGTGTTGACAACTGGTTGTCACCTGCCTCAAAGCGATTTCACTAGGTTGTGTATGTGAATCTTGACATGCAGCCAGGTTGCTTTCGCGATACCTGCGCGATATCTGCGAGCGTCGCACTGGCACGCTCAGGTTGGCACTTGTGCTCTCCCGAGATATAAGTTGTGAGCGACAGCCGTGGCAGGCACACAAGGGCATGGATGGTGAACCGAGCCAGGATGCGCGCAGCGGGCCATTGCTTGATCATCGCCAGTTGTTTGGCATAGTAGTTGTATTGGCCTGTGGAGCCAGCTTCTTGGTTGACATCGCAGGATACGCTTTTGGCACACATGTCGCTTCGTATGTTGTGCTTGTGTCGTGCTGACTCATGATCGTACATGGCGTATCCCGTGTACAAGTAAAGACCCAACAGCGCTAGTTTCCAGCATGTTGCTGTCAGCAACTGGCGTCCTCCCAGCAAGGTCCTTTGCTCAGACCTTGCCACGAGATGTACGCTACACCACATTCCGAGGGCTTGACAGCACTCCAAGCTTGCCATTGGCATGTGTGTTCCAAGCATGTGGGACACCTCCCCTACATTCTGGGGAGGTACGATCGAGCAGCACCATTTTCTATGCTTCATGATTGACGTGCCGAACTGAATGCAGATCAACACATGGGATGATCACGACATCTTTGACGGTTGGGGATCGTATCCCCCTCGCCTGCAGACGTGTGCTGTGTTCCAAGCACTATTCAGAGAGGCACAGCGCGCATACCTGCTATTTCAACAAGTCACCAACCCGCAGCTGGCGGTGGGAGACGGCTTCTACGTGAGTTCCCATGTGCCCCCCCCCAGGTGGTGAGATCGGTAGCCCTGGCCCTGCCTATCACTTTGTGAGTCAGCTGGGCCCCAGCGTGGCCATTGCCATCCCGGACACGAGGTCGGAGCGCAGCAGACAACAGATTTTGAAGGAGGTAGACTTGAAGCACATCGTGCAGCAGGTGCGACCTGTGCACTTGTCACGCAGCAGCACGCAATGATTTGCACGAATGTGAAAGTCTCTGACAGGACTTGAAACCTTCGGTTGCCCAGGTGCTGGATTTGCCCCAGCTGCGACTACGCGTGTTCGCATTGTTGCATGTTTCGTGCAACAAGCACCTCCATTTCTCCAATGTCCGAGTTTGAGGCTTGTTGGATGCAGGATCTTACATATGCCTGTGACATGCCTCTAACAAGTGTTGAACGACTACGTTCTGTAGTCTTTCCAGACGTTCACATCTCCATACGTGTAGCTGCCATAGCTGCAGTGACTCCCCAGTTCACATCTGTCGTTGCGATTTTGCAGGTGATGGCTTTACCGGACTCCGTCAAGCATTTGATCTTTGTCAGTGCCGTTCCTGTTGCGTATCCCGACATGAAGTTGTTGGAGAAGTTGCTAAAGAAGGCTGAACAGGACGACTCCTTACTTCACAAGACAGGCACGGTTCCAGTCTGCCTGCAGCCATGCTTTGGCGGGCTGCTTCATGACATGTGTTATCAAGGATTGCGAAATTGCGCCGGCATTCCGGAAAGCTGAGCTGTGCAGACTGAGAGCGACGATTTCCAGGCTCTCACGTGTTCTCTATCGCCCATCCGTTATTCAGCTTCGCGCTGCCGTCATCCATGTATGCAGGGTGGTGTCTGCATCGGACCGAGGGCAGATATCGGCTGGTGTTCCGTGATATGGTCTTGCAGAATGCTTGACATGGAGCAGACATTCCTGTGCACAGACGCTCTTGCAAACAAGGCAGGAGGAGCTGCTAGCGGACAACTGTGAGCAGAGTAGTGGACGCTAGGCTTGGATTGTTGGCAAAGCTAGACAAACCTAGACAACGTTACGGTAAACTAGCACACTTGAATCACACTTGGAAGGACAATGCCCGTGTGGATAATGCGCCATTTCTGTGCAACAACACTTTATCACCTGCTGACACGTGCATGGCATTCAGGTCTGGCCAAGAACCTGAACAATGCATTTGGGCTCCCAGACCTTCTGGACGATGTTTCTGACCACTGGAGCAGCGGCATACACAGCAACGAGAAGATCGATTTGCTGCTGACACTGCGGCAGCTGGCAGAGGCAAAGCGCTTGCGAGTGACTCTGCTGTCGGGCGATGTGCATCTCTGCGCCTTCACCTGGGTGGCTAGTGACCCTCCAATGCTGCAAGCCGTGGACCCTGGCTTCATGCCCCAGGTGCGAAACAACATCTACCTCTGCCTTCTGCCATGAAGCGTCGGTGGCCTTGCGTGCCGGTGTCATTGCGTCTGTAATAGTGTTAAAAGTTTGTGTCACCGGCTGCCGCACCGAATGTCCATCGATTGCATGAGACTTTCGGGTTGCAGTATGGGCGTCAGACTTCAGATCGTGTCATTGCCAGTGGGAAGCCAGCATTGGAGGCTATGTTCATCCGCTGCACGGTACTCACAGATATTCATAACCTCTCAGTGCTGTGCGCGTTGGTAAGCACGCATGGCCTTTGTTGGCAGCATGAGAGGTGCATGTTTTCATGCTATCAGTCGAGGCAGGCTTCATGGACAAATACACTTTGGCAATGATCATGTATAGCAGATCTATCACTGATGCTTGGCTGAGCTGAATGTGTGGCCATACCACTTTGTCAACGGCTCAAGCCTTCCTTCAAGCCGTTGTAATCTGAACCCTTGAACACTAGCCCTGTATGGGACTTCCTCTGACCTCGTTCAGGCAAAGTGACCAGCAGCGCCTGGGGTTGGCAGTAGAAATGAGTGACTGTTGCAAGGTGGATGCAGATTGTGACATCCGCCATCGGCAACGAGCCCCCGGGTGACTTCGTTGTCAAGTATCTGCGGTCAAACGTGCAGCCGGAACGCATCGTAGCCATCGCAGGCCCGCTCAAGTTGCGCGAGACGGTTGCTAAGTTCTTCGAAACCGTTCACCAGGGCAAGAGCTCCCAGTTCCTGAACCGCATGAACTTCTGCGAGTTGGGGGCTGAGACGTCGGCAACTGGCGTGGTTACACTCAAGTTCTCGTTGGCAATTCTCAATGAAGCCCAAGACGGAGTTGGTTCTCTGCTGAGCGCAGTTATACCACCGCTGCTTCCGGCGGGCCAAGCTCCTGAGGCTGCCGCCTACGAGCTTGACGAGCTCAAGCCAAAGCACAAAGTCACCCGGCGCTGTTGCGCATTGTGCTTGATGCTGTGATGCTAGTTGCACAATGCAGTGGCTCTCGACATGGTTTGTAGACACTTCATGAGCCCTAACTGCAAGCGCTTATTCTGGATTCAACTCTGTGTGCCCATCTATTGGGCACACAACCGCTAAATTAATAAATCATAAGCAGCGATTGAACACCTGGACACTGGACGGACACGCTCTGTCGCAGGTGCAATCATATAAGTACTTGGGAGTTTGGTTCACAGAAAGCGGATCTTGGGATTTACATGCAAGCCAAGCACTGGGCAAAATGCGAGCTGCCTTGGGGTACTGGAGGCCACTGCTAGCTTGTCATCGTATCCCGATCAAAACCCGCGCAATGATGATCCAAACCTTCATTTATAGCTCAGTTCTGTTTGGTAGTGAGGTCTGGTCAACCTCACAAGTCAATAGACGCTGCTTTGACGTCGTCGCAAAGGAGGCGATGCGAGCAGTGATGGGATTGCAGTGTTCAGAAGTGGCCTCAGAAGTCTTGTTCACAGACTTGGGCCTACTGCCCCCCTCGCTTCTAATGGATGCCTCTAAACAATGCTATGACAAGCATCTGTCCACTTTACAGGGAACTCGATGGTGTAAACTGGCAAAAGCGAATCGTTTTCTGGGCCACAGAGCAGTCGGACGCCCGAGGGTAGGGGCCAATTGGCAAGGAGAGGTTCAGAAATTTTCAGCGGACATTTGCCACGACCTGAATATCTCTTGACATCTTCAAAGCCCCTACAAAACAGCAGGTCGCTAGGCGTATCTCCTCCAGATCTCAAGGGGGAGTGTGTGTAGTGAATGTGCCAGTGCTGGAAGCAGAGGCGTTGCCTACTAATGAGGTTGATAGGCAACACCTCCTTGACAATATCTGGAGTTGGTACTTAATTCAAGGGAAAGCCAGATATGTTGCATCGCCGCATTCTGCGGTGCCATGGAAGTGGGCGTGCATCGGTGAACAACCACGCAAGCTTGCACCATATCTGTCAAGTCTGTCCTCTGTTCGGGCTCGTACTATCATGAGCGCTAGGAGTGGTAAGCTGTTTGCCCTACGAAGCCGACTTCAAAATCAGACTTACGAGTTTGTGGATCCCGTACAGTATCACTGCAAGGACTGCGATGAGCATTTGGGGGATGCTCACACAGGCTGTGTTCACTGTACCGTGGATTGTCCCATCTTGTGGCATAAAATAGACCAATTTCTTGAAACGCTTGGAGGTCTTGGATTACAAGGTGGGAATTTGGCAACTAAATGGGAATCTCTGTTGGGAGTTGATCTCCTGACAAAGATTTTGAGTGTGGGTTGCGACGATCTCCCAAAGGAATTGGCGGGTCGTTTTTGGTCAGCCGTGGCTGACCTCCTTTCTTGCAGGGTACAGGACGAAGAGGATGAAGACATGTCTGGTCAGGTTATGGTAAGTCAGGCTGGTCCAGGTACGCTTGCCTCAGGTGATGGTAATGATAACTCTGATTCCCAAGTAGTTCTTGGAGTTGCCAATGTCCATGTGGATGCGGTAGTGTTGTAAAAAGATACATCATCATCATAACAGCTGAGAACTGTGGGATATTCTGTGTAATCACGTTGCACTTTCGTGCGATGGGCGTCTGGAAATGTGTCTATTTATCATTATTGAACCCCAGTGTGGATATGGTGATGGCGCAGCAAGGACCCTAACCCCAAGTTGGCAAGGTACTTGTGGCACAAGTTGTGCACATGATGTGCACATGTTGCTCCTCAGAGATAGTGAGCTAGTCACCAGCCTAGGCAGACGCAGACCGCCGTCGTCCATGGCAGCAGGACAGACACAAGCGACAAGATGTGCACGGCAAGCAATCATTGAGGGCTCACGTGCGTGCATCGTGCGACAGTTGCAGCGATGTTTTCTCCAGAACTTACGCCTGATATTGGTTGAAGAGGTATCGCGCTAGAAGCAAGGAATGTATATACTTGGATGTTTGTGCGTATAACATGCATGAGAGCTACCCCGTATGGCTGAATGATTTCTGCAATGGAAAATTGTCAGGGGGCCACAAGTCGCTTCCTGGAAGTAGTTGCTAGCATTTTGCAGCAGCAATCACGCTACAACGAAAAGGACTTTCTTGCGCTTGCGGCAAGTACATCTCCTGCTGCTCTGAGCTCTGTCTCTCGACAAGTACGTGCAATGCCGTTGCTAGTAGCGCCGTTACAAGTAGCGTTGCCTGCCTTCACCTGAAGAAACCTGGTATGCAGGAATTTTCTGGGTGGATTGTGTGGCTGGGAGATCAGGCAGATTGCTGCAGCCGCGAGGGTTTTTTCCCCATAGGGGTTGTGCAACGTTGCCAGCGAAATCCCGAAGGCCTCGAAGAAGTTGAAGTGCGGGTCTCGGTCGATGGCAGCTTGTTTTAAAATCACACAATATCCGTTTCGTTTCTGTTTGTTGAATTATTGATGATCATCACATGGCACCCACTTCCTGTCAGCTAGGAGGATGCATGGTGTTGGCGTTCTTTAGGCAGTGGCAGCTTGGATTCCGTGACTGCATTGAGTCAGACACATGTCACGAATATCGAGCAGGTGCTCTTGGTGTATTCTTCGCACACCACCTTGCACGAAATCCACCAGCGGTCGCACCACGCTAGGGCATAGCTTGCGTTAGCTTGTGGTGAGTGTGATGGCTGCCGAACTTCGATGTCGTCACCTCTACTCGACGAGTGAGCATGGAAACGATCCTATGCCAGAAGTGCATCCATCATTGGTGATGTGTAGGTAGCAGCAGTATTGAAGTGTGGAGGCCGGAAGCTCTTGCTGAAAGACCTTGCATCCCTTGAGCAGGACCCACAGTTCAGGTTGGCACGAGAATCAGATTTGTACGTTTCGACCTCGCCTGTCATGTCTGTGCTGGGCATGCAAATGCGCTTTCGATCGGTGGTCTGTGCAACTTGATCACGGCAACTTTTGTGGCATCACTGGAGTGGCCGATTGTAACAGGCAGGCTTGGATGCACGCTTGACGATATCCTGCTTTCTGTGAAGTGCAGCATTGGTGTGAGTGGTGAATTGACAGTGTGTCGGCATGCGCAGCTGCTGTGAGAAGCTATCAATATGTGGGCACATGTTGGACTGCCATCAGCAAGCCCTTCTCTTCATTCAGCTCCTTGGGCACTGTTGCCTTGGCCGATTACCCATTGGCGTTGCGCTCACGGCTTCTGAAACTCCCGGTCTCAGAGCGCCTGCCACGTCTGTGTTATCCCCGCATAAAGCAAAGCCCTCCTGCGGTCCCCCAACCCAGGGTGAGGCGTCTCTCGGTCATGCTGTTTCTATCGCAGCAAGCCAGCCCATGGCGCCTGTCGCTTGGCGCCACTCGGGCAATACTCTGACGGGCATTGCCCTGGTTAGGGGGACGGAAATGAGCGAGAATTCAAACATATCAAACCCCTCACACGCCTCCAACATAACACCACGTTTCACGGTACAACTTGTGCTGTAGATTGCGGTACAACGTGTGCGTTGCCTAGAGGGTGGGCTAGATAGTTCCCTCACCCTGTTTTGTACAGCTGGCGTTGCCTTTCATTTTGTGCTGTGGTGCGTTCTGGACGTGACAATGCGTGGCTTACGCACATGAGCTGCAATCCGTTCTAATTTATCAGAAACATGCCATCATAGTTGCGAAGCATACCGGATCCTTCAATGAGGGGCTCATATATGATAATTCCACCACTTCGCTGGCTGCCGGGCTCTCAACGCGCAGCCATTGCAGCTCAGGACCAAGACGCACAGACGTGGTTGCCTGGCGGACTGGCTCGCCCTCTTCAATGTCTCGATGGTACATCCAGCCGCAGCAACCATCTGCAGGCCGCACTCTTGGCTGGGGGCGCAGCAGCCGCGTGTGACGGAAGCACACTTGGTACCAGACCGCTGATCCCAACGTTAAGGCGTTTTCGCACGAGCCTCGTGGATGCTTGGACAATCAGAAGGTGGCACAGCTTCTTAACACCCCGGCCATGGCAGCAAGAGCGCTGCAGGTGTCGTGCACAAGGGCGACTTCGTCACCTACGCGTTGCGTATGGCCAGCATGGCCAGCATGCTGTGCAGGGGTAATGGTGTCATGAACCGTGGTGCCCTTGTCTTCACCGGGCGCGTGGCTGGCTGTGCTTCCAGGAGGGCCTGCTAGTTCAAACTGCTAATGTTCCCTAACGGGCCATTGTTCCCTGGTGACTGTATGTTGGGTTTGTGTGTTTGCTTGGCCTTTGGTGAGTCTGTCTTTGTGTCAAAATTATGTGAAACATTCTTTAATAGCGGAAATCCTCTCAATCTTATATCTGCACAAGTTGCACAAGGCACGCGATTGGTAATGCCTGCCCTGTTTGCTCAGATGCTTCCACATAATGGATGCAGTAGTGTTGCAACAGAGCAACTCATCATCACCTGTCTTTCGACTGATGATGTTGAACATGTTGAGAACGCAGCCTTGAACCTCGAGAATGCTGTTTGATATGGTATACTGGGGAAAGGCATCCAATGGCACAGAGCACAGAGCGGTGATTCCTCGAACACCATGTCCTGTCAGCCTGTGATGGCTGAGTCACAGCCATGTTTTTCGCGCCAAGAAGCGAACGACTTGTTACAAGTCCAAAACTCCCATTCACCAGTTCCTAAACAATCTCCATATTGTAAGAACCTTTCAAACTTCTACAAAGAACAGACAGCATGCGCGCACGACACCATGTGATCACTATCAAAAGTAACGAACCCTATCATGCACTCTCGGACTGCCAGCAGCTCGAGACTTTAGGTACCCACTCTGTAAGATGCGCTTAAGGCTCAGATGCCTGTGGACGCTGTCAAACTTCGTGGCGTGTTGGAGCTCGTCGAAGCATGCATCGATCTGCAGGGAAAGGCCCCAGATGTTATAGACGTATTGCAGCAGCTGCACCCCTCTCTGAAAGCATGCTTAAAATCATCGAAAGTGCCTGTGGCAGTCACGGTACGTTGCTGAAGGACTGTCGCTTAGTCTCGTACACCTGTGCAAGCTTGCTACCCGTGTGCGCGGCTTGCACGCCAGCACCTATACAATGACGTGGAGTCCATCGCAGGTCAACGTACAAAGCATCATCGGGCGACTCGTATGGATAGGGGAGCTGGCTAGCGAGCGGACGTACTTTCCCATCGGAATCGTGACCTTCGTCCACTCGCATGCGTCATTGGCGGAATCGAGTATCGAGGTGCCACCCTGAGACCTGCACAAAAATTTGTTTCATGTGAATTTTCCACACGCGATGGTCAGTATGCGCGTCTCGAGGCTAAAGTATGCGGTATACATGCCGTTTATGTCGTCACTGCGACATGCGACGGTGATCATGACCAGGACATCCATGCCATCAACCCGAAGCCTGTATTAGTCTGCACCTGCCGCCGCATTCCCCCCGCCATGCACCACGGTAAAGTATACGATGATGTGTTGCAACCCTATTCGTTATTTGGCTCACATGCAGGTGCGTGGACAGCGTACTGGTATCGGCCTGGCATTTAGCGCACTACGACTCAATGGGTGTCGTGATCGTTGATCACGACAGGCACGCATACCGTGCGCAAGCGCCACTATACCTTACTCACCAGCATCTTTCCCATTCCAGCTAGACGCAAGTCCCAAATCATGCACACATGGCACATTCTGTTTCGCAAGTTCAGCTGTGGCAGTTTCACTGTGCACACCGAAAACAGTGTTCATGCGTTCTGTCCGTGAGTGGAGGCACAGCGAAACGGAGATGTCTGGCCAATAGGGTTATAGCCTCCACTCAGTGCACCATACCCAGCAACTAACTCTTAGTGGGTGAATTTCTTGCAGTTGGCCATCGTGCGAAGGCAGCCTTCCTGTGAATCAGTCCAGAAGCAGGTGTCATTTGAAAGGGCCCATGCGGATCGAGAGCTTCGGTCAGTGACATTGCAAGACTTGTGCGTTTCATTGCGTCATCATGTTGTGCAGTGTTGACATTGCAAGTATGGCGTCAAGATTACAGAATTGCCCCTCTTGTGTGCCTTTGATCCCCACCGCTGCCACCTTGATTATGTGTGCCATTAACATTGAAACTGTAGAATTGCGTAAGGCAAGGTGGCAGGTGGTGGGAACCGAAGCCACATCAGCGAGGTGTGCTAGTCTGAGCTGTAAAGAAACCTCAACATACATGCATACATGGCATTGGCACTTGTACGGAACGGCTGTCCGGCTTGCATGTTTTGGCTGCAGGAGCCGTTTGCAAAAAGATAAGGTTGGCATCGTATATCACTGTCAAGCAGAGGAGACAATGCGTTTGTAATGCAGACGTTTGGGTCCTTAGCACAGGAGTGAAGGATTGATAGAGTGCTACTGATATCTGGCTAAATTGCAGAACGGAAAAGGAAAGGCCTTCCTTGTGCGGGCGGCAGTATGACAGCAAAGCAAAGGCCTTGCTGGTTGTCGAACTGGCCGGCTGTCTTTACAACAATACGCTCAGCAAGGAGCTTCTGGGGGACCAACGCGATTGGTGCGTATCCAGACGTCTCTGCCTTGGCTAATTTGGCCTGCCATGATTAGCTTTATTAACTCTGCACTATTACACGTCAAAATGTGCTTACCATCACATGGTCACCACATATGAACGCTTCAGCTCTGCGGCAGCATTGGCTGTGGGTGCGAAGCTTAACCGCAACGCGCTCATCTTCTGTACGTCATGGCTCAGCTGCGTGCGGCGCTGAGGGGCGCAGCCAAGATTGCATTTGTATGATGGTCTGGAAACTCAACTTGCAGCACTGGGCTGGTCTCAAGACTCAGGTAATGCCTTTGCTTCAACTTGTTTGTACGAGAGCTGTCGCAATGTACAATAACGTGACATATCCCATTTGTTGCCGCGCTCTTCTTCTTCCTCCTCAGAATTTAGTTGGTGAAATGGAGATTGTCCCACCCATGCTGCATCCTGCGCAAGGGGACAAATGTCACGCAGGCTGCATCACAACTTCAAGCAGCTGGCATCCTTGCGGAGGCCCAAAGGCCCTCGCAGCTCTTCTGGCGCGCTTGCGGCCCAACTTCCGAAGCACACTAAGCCCGCTCTCAGCTCGAAAGCAACAACCAAGGGCTCCTCCAACCCGCAGCCACCCCCCCCGAAGCCCAGAGCGCCACAATCCACCTCAGTTCAAGGCCCTTCTCTCAAGCCTCAGTCGCTTGCTAAAGCGCCTCCGCCGCCCGAGCCTGTGAAGGCTTTGTCGTCGCCGATTCAGCCTGACCTGTTGCACCATGGCATGCCTGCCGATGACGTATTGCTGCTGGCATCTCCGATTGATCATGAAACCACACCTGCAAAGTCCGACACCGACTCGGATGATTTTGATGCCGATTTTGCTGGCAATGCCAAGCAAGCGCGTTCTTCAAATGGCAGGAAGGCTCTGCCAAGGGTGCTTACTGATGACTCAGACACCGAGGATGACGCCGGCTCCCCTGCTGGCACTGCCAAGCGCACGCGCACATCAAACGGCAGGAAGGCTCCGTCAGGCGTGCTTATCGATGACTCAGACAGTGAGGATTTGCTGCCAAGAGGAGCTGCAGCTGGAGGTGATCGTGCGGCACATGCCAGCAAGCGTCCGCGAGCGGCCAAGCAGCCTTCAAACTTTCGTGGGGCGAGCGAGACCAGCTCAGATGCTGCCCGGTTACAAGATACACTGGCAGCCAGGCCCCCAGGAAAAGCGCCCCAGCCGGTATGGTTGCTGCGACCCCAAGGGTCTTGCAAATGTTGCAGCAAGAGCGAGTTATCATATTGCGTGACTTTCTTGGTCATGCTACTTTGACGTGACACCAAGGAACTGCTCTCTAGGCGTCTTTTTGATGAGTGTGTATCTCGTGATCCGGTTTGTGGGGTCTGGCCAGCTGTCAGCTGTTCAGGTGAGCTGCTAAGGTATGTGCGCTGCCTTCAGTGTGCAAGCCATTCCTACCAATTATGTGGTGGTCGAGATTGCCAGGAGGCACATGCGGCAATCAAGGCAGCTTTATCGCATGGGACTGGAACCATGAATGTGTGCTGTTGTGCAGTTCAAGCAGTCAGTGCTGGCAGTGAAGAAAACCATCCAGAAGATGGAAAGAAGACAAACGGCAGCAGAGCAACAAGCCATGATGATGAACTCCTTCCTTGGCAAGAACATTCCTGGCGCCAACAAGAGGCAAGGCAAGGCTGGTCGTGCCAAACAGGTGGGTGAAACCACCCAGGAGGGGGCGTCGCCTCCCGACGGCTTAGGTGCCCCTCACCTGGGTGAGCCACGCCAAGGTTCGAGCCAGCTCTTGGAGACAGAATTGGTGCCATCTTCTGCAGCGCCTGGCTTGCCTCACCCCAGCATTGAGCAGGATGCAATGCGCGATGCAGAACGCGTAAGAGAAGAGAATGTGCGGCTTCACGTCATATCTCTGCACTTTGTGGCTGCTCTTCCTTCTCTGTCGTTAGCCCATCCTAGCAATTGGCCTGGGGGGCCCCTATTGGAAACCGGCCGTATTGACCTGAATCCTGAAGTTTTACGCGTTCCCAGCAGTAGGTCGCCCCGCCCGACTTGTTGCGCGCCCGTTTCGTACTTCATGGGTAGTATATTTTGTTATGCCTAAAGAGCCCTGGCAAGACTGCCACTTGACAGACTTTGTTGTCGGGAGTGGCGACGATTTTGTTCGTGGCAAGTGCGGTGCTGAACTGACAACGCCAAACCATGTGTGACATGCATGACACAAACTGTCAACAGGAAATTAAGCACATCATGATAGCTCTCATTACAACTTCTCCTGTACATGGTTGCCTTAGCAATACAGTTGTCATGAAAGAACCGCCTTCACTCCCGATCTACGAAATTCCTGCCAGGGCGTTTCTGCCAGATTTTAGTCACAGCAACAGAGTTCCATCAAGTACGAGAGATCTGGCAAGTCTGGTGGCCAACCATCACAGACTGTACAAACTACTTGAACCAAGCGGATACGGCCGATTTAGTCACGGGCCCCAAGGTCATGGCCGGAAGCCGGGCTTACAACCAGAGGAGCTACCAATGAGCATTGAGCGTAATAAGCTCAGAAAGTGTCGGAGTCCCAAAACAAGCTCACGAGAGCGTACAATGCTGCACTGTAACAACGCAAACAAGACAAATTGTAAGAACCCAAATCAAGCACATAATGATTGCTTTCGTTTTAGCTTCGTGAACATACATCCGCCTCCATCAAGCCCGGAAGCATTTCAGGTGGCGGGGGCTGGCGGGTCCTGAAGATGCATTACTTAAGCAGTTGCATATCATTCCCTTGTGTCAACAGAACGTTTTGGTACGGATTGCACATTTTGTATGATGTAAGCCCACCAGTTGTCTTTCTCCTTGCATGACTTGCCACCCTTGTGTTGCCAAGGCACGCGGGGATGGTTAGGTTCTCAACACTTACATCCAGCTCTCGATCTTGGACTCTACGTATTGATATGATGCGATGCACTGTCTTGATTGCGGAAGGAGGAGCTCAGCTTTCCCAAGCATGGTGCACCCATGACCAAGTACCCCTTCCTTCATGGTCATCAGTATGCAGTCGTTCACAATCATCCAGTGATGATTGTGAACTGGATGCATTGTTCTAGCAATGGTCTGGAAACGTGCATTGCGTATGCAGTGGACAGCTGGCATATCGCATTTCTTGGCAAATACATGCTCGTCTCAATTCATGAATGTTCGCATGCAGTTGGCTAGGGCGCGGGCTGAGGCAAAACCGTGGCAGCCGGAGAAGAACGGTCGACGCACGATCAAACTTGACAGCTCAGGGCCAGTGGTGCCGCTGCGGCTCAACAGGATGATAAGTGCACCATCTGCGCCAAACCCCTTCAAGCGGGACCCGAGGCTATGCATCGAAAAGCGGAGGCGGAACGCAGAAGCGGCGGCACAAAAGCAACCTCAGCCGAGCAGCCAGCCGGCACCAACTCTCAAGGGCGACAGGGGCGCACCACGGACTCAGCGTGCCCCACGCCGTATCGGGGCGTTTCCCCGCACACAGGCTCAAACAACCCGCGACACGGACCATGAGGGTAGATACGGAGGTTCGCCACGAGGAAACAGCGTTTCGCACACAAAAGACACCGTCGACGATTGTCCGGCTGCAAGCGATGGCGGGAACGACGTTGGTGACTGGGCACCGCAGGACAACCATGATTACGATGAGCCCATCAGTACTGACAACCCTCCTCACGACGAAGAAGGCGTGCATCGTGCCAAGCGGGTGCGTTTTGAGGAGGCGGACCCTCTGCGCAAGCGATCTGTGCAAGACAATTCCTTACAGGCATCCCCACTCCGCCGTCACGATTGGAGAGGCGCCAGCTTGGGGCGTGCAGCGCGTTCACGACGAGGACCAGCTAGGGACGGCACTGCCGGCACCGACACCGCTGGGAACAAGTTACAGCAGCCCCTGGAGTCCGTGTCGCAGCGTGAGTCGCCTGGTGCCACGCACACGATGCAAGGCGGGCCGTCTCCGCAAGCCTTTACGAACCCGGCTAACCGCAGCGCCCTGCAGAGCATTTTGAAAACAAGTGCATCGCCAACACGTCAAGGCGCATCGGCCAGTGGCATGACCAGGCATTCAAGTTTGCCAGCGTCTTATGCAGCGCTCGACCCCATCCCTAACAACCAGCGCGCAGATGCACTCTCGTTCCCTCGCTCAAGTGGCAATGCGGTTTTACCAACCAGAGGCCAACAGACACCCGCAGAATTCGCGGCTGTTCAAGAGCCACTATACATGCAGTCTTTGCAAAGGACATCTGCGGATCAGGAGGGCACAGGCTCGGCGCTCGCTCCCACAGGTCGACGAGAAGCAGGCATGGTCAATGCCCTGCCTCCCTCCAACAGGGCTCCGCACAGCGATCGTCGGCGTCCCCATGCCCCTTTGGCCGCTCCTGTGCCTGGACAAACGCCGGCATCGTTGCAACTTGCTGCAGACGAGGGCGACCTTGCGCTGCAAATTTCGCCTTCCATGGAGGCGTACACTGGCATTGAAACCTGCCGTGGCGTCGACACCAGCGGAATGACTTTCTTGGAGCCTCACGTCGCTGGCCCCTCTACGAACCGCTTGCCGGCGCGGCCCTCTGCTGACATGCAAGGGAACGACGCGCCGGTACATCTGCTCTCCACGCCGCAGGTTGCATTACAGACTGACCGCAATCGGAGTGATCTACGCATGCCGCTTGCACCAGAAGGCATCTCTAGTCTGGAGGGTGCTCTGCCGATGCCAAACAGTGCCTTGGACTTGGGTGCCGGGCGCGCACGTGCTTCCAACAATGACGTAGCTGCGTCTTTGATGGTGTCCGTGGGAGCCCCGAACAGTCTTGTGCAGGCAGAGGCGGTTCTCCCACCATCAAGAGATGCTGATGCACCGGTATGTGCTGCGCCAGTGGGCTACCAGGCGTTCATTGTACCTCAGGACTTACGCAATGCGAAAGGCTGGAACGATTTCATGACTGGCAACCCTGTGCGGTACACCATTCCGCCTAAGTGGGTCGATAATGCTGGGTGGAAAGTGAGGCGGCCTTTGCCCCTACCAAACGACCCATCAACAGGCAACGTGAAGTCGATGTGGGATCTAGAGCCCCCATCGCCTCCACCAGTAGATCATCCGTATCCTCATGCGGCCCCTCACGAACCTCCTTTACCAATCAGTCCGCTCATGAGAGAACACATCCACGCAAGTTTCGAGAAGTTGAGAGTGACAAACGAAGAAGTCTCTGAGGACCCACAAGATTGGCATGAGGAGTACGCCAAGAGCTTTCTTGCGGAAGAGCGCTACTGGAAACGGACATTCTCGCTAGAGCATGGCCATCAGTTCTCTGTCCTCCCTGCTGACGGCTTGGGAGCTCGATGGAGCGACGGACAAGCGCCTTACGACCCCAATGCGTTACAGGCATTGCAAAAGCACGGTGGAGCATATGAGGAAGCAGAGTCGAGCGACGAACTTCCGATTCCGGCGGAACTGCCACCACCCCTAGCTGCTCCACATTTGCTGCAGGAACTGCCGCCTTCAGCAGACGCGCCATATTTGCCACAAGAGCTGCCACCACCCCCACCCCGTGCGCCGCTGCCTCCCGCACATCATGTCCACAGCCCAACACGTGGACGTGAAGGCCATGTTAGGATTCTTCCAATTGACGCGCGGTCACCCAATGCAGGTTCGTTTGCAGTAACACACTTTTGGTCTGAAGCATTTGTTGGCGTTTGGCAATGTGGATAACGATATACATTGTATCATATGACTCATGTGAGAGCATGCAAACAATCTGCATGTGGAAATTCGCTATCCTGAGATAATCATGGACGAGATTCAAATGTATCGACTGGGACAGTGCCGGATGGGTTGTTTGGGCTCAGCCGAGTCATCGTTGCGAGGCCAGCCGTATGTGCGACATGGGTTGTAGCACATAATGTTTGCACATGCTGTGAGAGAGCGAATGGCATGTTGTACTCGTTATGCACGTTGGTCTAGCGACGCGTTTGGGTAGACGTTAGGAAGGAGTCTTCCCATTTGCCCACTTCCTTGTTGTCCTGCTTATGTTGTCTTCTAGTTAGTGCGCTTGTTTCCCTCGCAGGTTCTGAACGCAAAGACGGTGGGAAA
This sequence comes from Nuphar pumila, assembly GCF_984573655.1. Lineage (NCBI taxonomy): Eukaryota > Viridiplantae > Streptophyta > Magnoliopsida > Nymphaeales > Nymphaeaceae > Nuphar > Nuphar pumila. Next base: position 12,759 of record NW_028323377.1, on the reverse strand, counting down.
ACAAATTACCATTGGGTTCAGGTTGGGAATGCGTTCTTGTCATGAGGTGTGTGGAATGTCGGATCTGAAGTTTGGAACCGAGATGCCGCCAATCATGGCAGGATTGAGGTTCAGAACGTCACATAATGTGCTTGTCATCCGACCCATGAGCTCGTTATGCAACCGAGTCAGTCGTACTTCCAACTGTATCACTTCCCAATAGGCAAGGAGCCATGTTGACAAGAGTTGTGTGCAGGTCATCGTGGTGGCCGCGAACGTGAGCATGGGCAAGATAGGCGATCCAGTCACACGCGTGAAGCTGACGTTACCGATTTGATTTCCAGCGTGCAACAGGAAATGGTTCAGAATGAGCGGTATGCTGTACGCTCCACATACCCTCGTGATGAACAACCCAGTCATGACGCTCGCGTGACTCCCGCCCCGGAAGCAGAAGCGAGGGTGCAAGAAAGGACTGAGAGGGTTCCGCCGCCTAATACCGTGTTCAAACCGACGGGGAATTTGCATGGTTTCAGCAGGTATTGGTGACAAAATGCTGGCATGTTGCAACCTCTCAAGATGATGACTGCATTCTCCGCACAGCTTCCGGTAGCGGGAAGCACGAGGAGGTTGACAATAGCATGCAGTGGGGTACGGCCAGAATGCCATAGGCTCCCACGGTACTCTTTGCTGGCATGTGACCATTTGACGACCGACCCTGGTCATCAGGGTTCGTCTTCACATGCCAGAGATGCCAACACTATCAACATGGAGCATGCCTTACATGGCGACGTTGGTAAGTATGCGATGGGCTGATGCGGTAAGTGTGACTGTTTTGCAAATGCACATCTAAGTGTCACTGCGACATTGATAGATACGGAATTGACTACTAATTAGTGTGTTTTGGATTTAAGGAACATGCATATTAATATGCATCTGCACCGAGCATCACCTAGCATGCTCAGCAGTTGCACAAAATAGGAACTATCTCGAGATACATAGGGTTCATTCAAGGAGTTACTTACATGTAGGACTGCCGGTTTGACAGTACCGTGCCCAATGGTCTAAGAACAAGGCTAGATTTACTTGTAAAACGACATCAAAGCAACAACCGACAGGGAGACAAGGTTGTGAAGGGTATGAATGCCACGACAGTCTGAAGATCACCAAGTAATGTGAACACCATGTCATGCGCCACGTAATGTCACAGGAATGCATAACCCCACACGAGCATGACAACACATGAAAATTCCCTTGCCGCCAATCTTCTATCGTCTTCTCTTGAGGCCTTTGATAAGTCCAGGCTCGAGTTTTCTAAACACAGCAGTGCGCAATCGACAAGATCGTAGACATAGACAGACCAACGTTTCACGTAGTGCGTGACTACTGCGACTGAGGGGTACATGTGAGCCAACTCGTAGATATTTTATTGACCTTTACAAAGCTCAAAACAAAGTAGTGTCACGTGGGAACAGAGATCACTTGCATGCATGCACATGTCGTGGTGCGCAAAATGAAATATTTACCACTGTTTGACAACCTTATGCATGGGCGCCATTTAGGGCTTCAGGTTCATTCACGTTTGCAACTGTGTGTTCTGTGGTAACTGAAGGCTTGCAGGCCAGGAGATGATTGGGGAGGTGCAAAGGGACAGGAAAGGGTACCGTTGGAAAGAGTGCTGGGGCATGAGTTGCTGGAGTCCCAGGACGTGTGGTGAATTGACCTCAAGAATGCAAGTTTACAGCTGGTTCTTGGCGTTAATTTTGCTAGCGCTGCCTGGTAATGTAGGCCATACAAATGATGATGATGCTTCTGTCTTATAACCGCATCCACATGGACGTTAACAACTCAAAAAACAACTCCTCTATAGCTGGTATTCGTCAATCGCAGGTTATGCGACATACATATATAATATGGTAATACCAAATACGTACCAAAGATCAGGACACCATGTGGTCAATGTCACTCTATGGAAAGGCATGCCTTTTTGATTGTCCACATGCTACAAGAACTGACCGGACGACCATGTCAGACATTACGTGGTGATTGCACGCACCCATGGCAAGCCACATCAAATGATTGCCAGGGCAAACAGAAGGGCTACTCATGGAGCATTGCCGATTGGCCCAACAATACCTTTGAAGCTAGTGCCCTCTTGAAACATGTACAAACAACAATTGTCCGATGGTTGCAACCGCAATGCCGATTCCTGCATGTTGACCTTCGCTTGCACCTGTGCAAACGCCGTATCATGCTGTCCCTGCATGCAGTTGAAGTAATTGGAAATCAGTAACAGGATGCATGAGCACTTCTGGTACATTGTGACGAAGAGGTGTTCAGATCTCCGAGCTTTGCAAGAAGATGCCATCCACACCCACGCACACACGTGCTTGGGCTTCAGTGTCTGTCAGGCATCACCTTTCTCAATCCGCTGGCAGGTGATGCCGCAAGAGTTGCAGGTCCAATGCCGTCAATGTTCATGCTGCGCGGGTGAAAGCCAGCCAATGTTCAAAAGCGTGTTCTTCACAAAGGAGTGGCTGCTCTTTAAAAAGAAAAGAGATACGCCAGCCCAAAGAAGGCGGTGGTGACGAGACAGTCAGAGCTGATCTCGCGCCTAAATTTAGGGAGGCAGCATCCCCCGAAGGACGATGCAATTATGGTGCTTGACGAAAGGCCTGATCTATGAGATGGCCATCAGTGTCTGCTCTTGGACCAATGTGCTATGAAAGTGGGGTGGTACTTATGCTGCTCTGAATCATGCCTAGGTTTCGCCCTCACATGCTTTTAATGCAAGGGTCACGCGGACGTACCTCATAGCGTGAGATGTTAACTGGGAAAAAGCGAGGGTTGGCTTGAGACTCGTTCTTCAGGCGTTGCACGGAAATGCGTGCATGTATGAGCGGAATCTGAGCAGGCCAAGAGCGCAGTTGATACATGGCCGGCATCTGACAGGTCGTCGAGACTTCGATGTAACAAATTGCTTGCTGGTGGCTTTTGCGACCGTCTCGGTTATCTAGATTGCGCTCGCTCTGTGTGCTCTTCTGCAACAAGCACAACGGTACTTGTGATCGTACGCTTGCACTGCGGCAGTCGCACTCTCAGGTATTGAACTTGCAACATCTCACAATTTCCACACGAAAGGGTTCAATCAGGCAAAATGGCAAACTTCTGTCTACAGCAGCCACTTGGCGTAGGCGGTGTGCACACGCCATGTCTGGTATTCACAGATCAATGATATGGTTGTCGCTACATACCGTGTGCAAAAACACACTCACGATGATTGAGAGCTGCGGTGTGAAAACGCTGACAACCAGTAGCGGGCTGCATACCTGATAGACCACTTCGCCTCGCCATGAATCAATGGACTGAGGTGCTTGAGAATGAGCACGCAACATGGGGACTTGGTTGCCAGCCTACATCGACACAACTCATGATTAAGCGTGTGCATGCTGCTCAGGCAGCTAAGGCAAATCGCAGTCTCAAGAGGATGATCACACATACATACCGGTTGCTATCCAAGTGAACGATGGATTAGCACCAGAGCTGGTAAGTACGCCGTGGGCGGTGCAAGTGCGTCCAAGAAGCTTTGATCACAGCGCCTCGCCACCAGTGCATCTTCCTGACATTTGGAATATCGGATGCTAGGGGACTTCCCTTCAACACATCTACATCCTACTACGGCCAGCGAGCACAACACAACAGACAACACCGCGCGATATGTCGCTGCACCCCCTAAAACTATGCACCTTTGCAAACAATGTTCTCCCGTAAACCTGGCAAAGCACTGATGACTTGACAGACGGGCATACCTCAGGCGATTGCTGCATCGCCAGGCTTGAGACAGGCGCAGACGCGGGCATTCCGGGGTAAACGGCATGCACATCCAAAGGAGCTGACTGCATGAACGTGCTTTTCTGGCTGTACTGCTGCTGTGGCTGCTGCGTGTGATGTTGTTGTTGATGCGCAAGTTGTTGCACACGCGCCTGATGCAGCTGCTGCTGCGGAATACCCCCCTGAGCTTGATCGATGTCAGCAGCGGTCAGCACGGCCTGCTTGGTGTCTTGGGTGTTGGGAGCTGCAGACGGCCTTGTCTGCGATCAAAGTCGACCTTCAAGTGTATGCACTCAAAGATTCCTGCTGATGCAGCCATGCATTAATCTCTATGAAACAAGCCTCGATTCATTCCGTTCTTCAAGTGCAAAGTGTGCATCATTTTACGTCGATCACAGGCAGTACAAGATACATAATGTCTCCAGCACACACGCTCACCTAACACACCGTGGAGTCATCGGATGATCAACTACTGCAACGAGCTTGAGTGTTTGCGTCTGAGCCTTGTTGATGCTATTCTGGGACAGAAACACTGACTTTCACTGCGCACTTGAAGTACTCAAGGTTGAATTATCCCCATCCATCGTAGCATTGACCCAACCTATGCTGGTGAGTCCCATGACTGAAAGGTCACAGGCAAATGCTGAATCCAAACACATATGATTCCTCTCCATCACAGCATGCAAGGGCAAACCCAGAGTTTGTTAAGAAGGATCCGCACGCAAGTTGACAAGCTTCGCAGGTAAGCAGTTGTAATTGCTTGCCAATCACCCGCCTCCAGGAGGCGGCAGCACACATGAACTTCATAGCAGGTGGCTGGATCACAGGCAGCTACAAAGCATTCAATGGAGACTATCACTTCTCTCCCAACCAGCCACTTGCTGAAAATGCGGCATGTTGCTTGTCAGTTTCAATAAGCAGCATTCGGGCGATCACTTATACAAATACTTCCAAAAATACCGGTGCAAAGCGACATGCTATCTCAGAGACGGCATGCCGCATCACAGACGACTCATCGCGGAGAAAACGCACGGGGGGGGCCCGGCGGGTGTGTTGTGTTTGCAACGAGTGCTGCGTCTGCTGCCACTCCGAGTAAATGGTGCTTTGCTTCCGGATGTGGGCGCCCCACGCGGTGACGCTTGGAGATAGGTCGTTCCTGACATAGTCCATGTACGTGCGCACTGCTGTCTCCAGCAACGGAAACAACGGGCTCAGGTAGCAGTGCACGCTAGGGATGTATGCGATGCGAAAGTTCGGCACAGGTTCGCCCTGGATGCAGACGAAGTCAGCGTTGGATGGCAGTGTGCAGACTTCAATGAGTCTGCAACCTTTACACTCGAGGCATGTGTGTGAGAAGAAGCGCACAGACTAGAACGAAACAGTTCGCAAAAACCCAAGCGTAAGTGAGGTTCAATGTTTGCAAAAGCGTCGGTCCCAGGTTGCTGATCCCAGATGGAGCAGGACGCCAACATGAAAACCTCAGCACGTAACTGTTGGAATATCTGTAGTTAGCAGGTTGTGCCAGACCCTTGAGGCAGGTCACCTCTGGCAACATGAGTACTGATAAGTACTGGGAGCTGCAAGTGGAGTGATGATGTATCTTTTTACAACACTACCGCATCCATATGGAGTGATGAACGATGAAATAAGGAGAGGACAGAGTTCGTCATTGCCTTGCCTGCGTAATGATGTTCCTCAACTGTAACAGCACGCGTAGGTGTGACAGCCACCCAGCTCTCTCAGTTGGCCAATGGAAGCTCACGAGTTGTGTAGACGAATACAGCATGCATGGATGAGTGCATCGACCCGAGGCTGCAATTCCTGGTCGTACAGGCAGTTGGAGCGGCAACAGCACATGAGTGTTTGAAATTGCACGTGAGTAGAAGGGCGCACTTGGGAGTTTAGCATGGCTTCCAGGACGAACTTTACGTACTGCCGGCCTCGTTGCCACAAGTGCTCTCCGCAGACACAACTCAACGTGATCTTGTTGTAAACAAGGCTGTTGAGTTGAGGAATTTTCTGCAAGAACAGCTCGTGAGTCCTGAAACACGCCAACCTGAGCCCCAACGAAGACAGCCGCTGCCTGTCTATCTCCAAAGAGACGCTGCTCTGTGCTGCAAGTGGTGTGCATGCTTCGCGACACCAAGGTGACAAGCTGTGGTGACACACTGTGGTGCGTTGCAGCATACCTAGAATGCGCAGCACTCTGCGAGATGCGGTGCAGAACCCGAAAGAAACCTGGTGTTTCCCCCGCTTATTGACAAGGAGCCTGAGAATGGCCTGGCAGTGTGCTTCCCAACATGCCTATTATCGTATTATTGCTAGCACACCTTCTTCGGCGAGAGGGGCACCTGTGCATTGATTTGCAAACACCAAACGCAACTTGGGGTAGCAACAGTTTATAGAAGTAAGTGAGGTTCAAACCCTGACGATGAGAGCCCGCGACGGTCATGTACCAGCAACAGAATGATTGGTCTAGCTCTGAAAACGTGCCTGTACCTGGAGGGAAATGCGGACTGCATTTACAACGCAGACTGGATTCACAACGCGATAAGAACCCGAAATGCATATGTCTTTGTTATAGGGCCTTTGGGGCCAGACTTCAGTGTGAGATGACGGCCGTGGCAGCCTCACAGCTCACTCCTCACCGCTTCAAAGAAAGTACATGCAAGGCTGTTAGTGGGACTCGCACGTCGGATGTGCGCTTGGACACGCCATCTGAATTTGCTGGAAGCATGAAGGTGCCCTTGCCATCTTCTGTCAGCCAAACGAGCAGGCAGTGCTTTCGGATGACGCGTGCAGGATCCACAGGTGTCAGTGGGGCCCTCTGGAACATGTACATTATCTCGGAGACACTTTCGTGCATGGCCACGCGCCCTGATCCTTCGATCAAATTGGGCACGGCATTCACCCAGGAGAGCAACAGTTTGACATCGGCCGTCCAGTCGCTTCGATGGATGCATTGCCGGGAGCTTACTCGCCGGCTGGTGAAGAGGACGAGGCAGGCCTGCAAGTTGTCTTACTGTCGGAACAGCCTATACCGTACGCATTAGCCAGCTGGAGCTGGGAATTTGCGTGCCATAAATTTGAGCCATGGTGGTAAGAGCAAGTACAATGGAAACCCTGACAGCATGTTTCAGTTCACTTCGCGGAACAACGAGCTCACCTCGAAGTCGTTCCTGCCTTGCAATGCTGCAAAAAGCGGTTGCAGTATGGCCTCGCGTACTATGCTGAACGTAAGTGCGGCCGACGCACTGATCTCTATGCCGATAGCTATTCGCTGGTAATCGGTCGCGCTCTCTGTCATCGCTGCAGACGGGAATCACCACTACATATCTTGCCGCACTTACATGGCGTCACTGCTCACCACCAGCTGTAATACGAACGGCGAAGGAATTACTGGCATGCGTTACAAGCGATTACCCTGGCAGGAACATGCTGCCATTCTCAACCTTATAGCCGCACGCAAATATTCCTCGGCCGTCTAGCCTTGAAGCAGGTCTTTCACTAACCAACCATCACTAATTGCTTATAATTCGAAAGTGATCTTCCTTCACTATCCAAGTAGACGCCCACAACACGCAAACGCTTTCGAAATTGACGTGACCAGCTTCCTAACTGAAGCAGATGGACGAACAAGGGGACCTGTTGTGGTATGTTTATGTATTCACAAACGCTTCGTTACAACATGACCAACGCTTGCTTGGTCCGAGCCAGTATTGGCAGTAGCCCAGTGTGTGTTATTGCTGCGTGATGCCACCTGTGGCCACGAGTTCATATGTGGTTGAGTCCTTAGAGTGACAGAGAGACGTGTCCGATATATATGCTGCATGGAGAGTAGCGTACTTGAAATCGATTAGGTATGAGGATTGTTGCAGAAGTTGCTTTCCGTACGGTCCGATGGCGCTTGCCGTTCGTGTGCGGTACACGGGCCCAGCATGGCTCCTGCCGCACGATGTCGGTCGTTATCGTAGGCGCTGGACCTACTGGACTGACGGCAGGTGCAGCTTCTTGTGTGCCTGGCTTGTGCTGGCAGGACGTCCTGCAGTTCAATTGCATAGGGTTGCAGTGTGGTTCATGAGCCAACGATGTTGACAGTAATATATACATACCTGCTGATGGTAACATGGACTCATATTTTGGCTTGTTTGCAGGCATATTACTGTCACGCTTCGGAGTACCGTCGTTGGTGCTGGACAGAGCGGCTGGTCCGCCAAACCATCCCCAAGCGCACTACATCAACAATCGTACCATGGAGATCTTCAGCAGATCACCTCACCTTATGTACCGCATTCATCTTCCTGGCATCCGGCTCTTGACAGCGGGACGCACAAACCTGATTTTGAGAAGTTGGACGGTCTGTATTCCAGAGCCAGCCTCGCTCAGGCCATTTGCAATCGCATGCCAACATTGGATGATTGGCGAAAATTTGCTTACGTAGAAACCCTTTCTGGAGATAATATGCTTGGTACAGTGGACCACTTTCAAGGTGAGCTGCTTTCCTTGTCCCTCCACCTTGCATGGCTTGTGATGTGGTGACGCCAGCAATTCTTACACATGGGATAAGTCAGAGCTTCCGTTTCAATCCCTTCATAATTGATTCACCTGCACATTCTGGACAAAATGAAACGCAACTTGTAACCCAAGGCCACACCACATGGTTTTACAGCATGCACAAATGAGACCACATAAGACAGACTTCCATCTTGCAAGCCCATGTCACCGCAATCAGAGGGCCAAGCAATTCGCATCAGGGCGCCCAAGTTTGTGCATATCCGGTGAGCATCACTTCACGACGACGATGTGATGGCCAGGGACAGCGGTAGTTTGGCGATGTTTGCATCATCTTGTCTCTTTTTGAATGGTGCAAAGCTTGCAGGTCAGCAGTCGCCAAGGACGCCGCTCCTGAGCCCGGAGCTGTGGCGCATTTGTCGCAGCACAGGCTGGTGCCTTTGCTGCTCGAGTTGGCTCAAGCTTCTCCAGGCTGCCAGGTAGAGTATAACACACAAGTGCGGAGCATCGTAGAGCGTGCGAATGATGTCTCTGTGAGCATGGAAGCATCCCATGGACAGCACAAAGTCATGGACGCCAAGTACGTGATTGCATGTGCGTGCTGTACTGACTCACTCACGGAAACTTGCATGCATGTTCGTCGCCAACTGCTTGCTCCATACAGGTAACATGGGTTGCCTCGAACGCCTGACATTGGGCGAAGTACCGCATGCTGCGGCCAGCTAACACGCATTGCCTTGGAGGCCTTCACATTGGACGAAGCACTCATCACCTGCTGCGTGCGGGTAACATGCTTATTGGATGATGATGTATCTTTTTACAACACTACTGCATCCACATAGATATTGGCAACTCCAATAGCTACTTGGAACGCCTACATATGTAGCATGTAGCTCTATCGGACAGGCTTTCCGATGGATATGCCTATCACCAGTCAGTATTTGTCCAATACATGCTCAACCTTTGAATCGCAGATGTGCAATTCGCACAAGCGAGCCTCTCGGCCACCAAACCATTGCAAAAAGGGGAACGGTATCGATTGACTTGGTGTGGACGTGTCACAATATGTCGGCGCAACTGCATATACCTATGATCACACTGTGCACATGGAGCTACAGCACCTCATTGGTTTGGTCTTGCAGGTGATGGGGCGTCCAGCGGTGTTCGCAGCAGTTTGGGTTTGAGCTTGACGGTGAGAGTAGTCTGCAGCACCTCATCAACATTCACTTCACGTCAAGTGCCTTGGTGCTGTGCTGAAATCCAACCCTGCCATGCTTTACTTTGTGTTCAACCAGGCTGTGGTGTGCGTGCTCGTTGCCCACGACATCGACACAGGTGAGGCTCAAAGAGATCGACTGAACATTGTTCACTCCTCTGCTTGTGGCAAGATGCAGCCTTGCGACTGATTCTGTGCCGCATCACGCATAAACTCACTTCTTCATGACACTCTCATGGCACTAGGAACTGCGCGTCACATTCTGACAAGGAATGAGCAACATGAGGGAAGTTGCTTGCCCAGTTGCCAAATGGCTCGACGCCCGGAAACTCATCAGGCATGTCTGCACATGAAAGGCAACTTGTCTGATGGATGCTAGTGCTTTGCCAGGGATACTTTGCATTGGTGGCTGTGTACAACGTGCCAAGAAACAGGCTGTTTCTTCGTGTGTTTCGCTGAGATGTGTGATCGATGCTCGCAGGAGAGTTTGTATGCCAAGTGCCGTTCTTTCCGCCACTTCAGCAACCTGGGCAATACAATGCTTCCAAATGCCGCAGCATCTTGGAGCATGCAGCCGGGATGAAATTGCCAGATCTTGATGTCAAGAAGGTCAGACCCTGGACAATGCATGCGCAATCGCTTCCAAGTGCGTTTCACATTGTCTTGAAATGTCTGGCATCGTCTGCCGGCGTGTTGGGCTCCATGACATTCCTTCTTTCTTATCCCACACGCCCGTGCACTTTCCATGTTGTCACTCCTGTTGCGGAATTGAGATAATATTGAATCGTACCTCACGATTTCAGATGGTATCAAATCGTGCCTCATGATTTACCTCGATGCACGTCTGAGCACTCCACCCTAGTCGCATGACCACACTCGTACGGCATTTGTGCAAGTTATGCACACTTGAAGGCGTGCTTTCATGTGATGGATGTCTCATGCGGTCCACATGCAGCTGGGAAGGCATGAAACATTGCAAGACAAACTCATTTTGAAATGCAAGCATGATGAATGATTCCCGAGTTCTCGTCGTTGGGTATGCAGTATGCAGCATGCATTCAACCAACGACAATGCATTCGGTGGTTAAGGGTGAGCACAGCCACGCGAGGGATGAGCAATATCGTCAGTGCAGGGACCCACCGTTCATTCATGCAGCCTCTGACGCACTCTGGTGATTGCAGGTGGCAGACCGAGCGGATTTTCCTGGCAGGGATGCTGCTCATAGATTCCCACCTGCTGGGGGCTTTGGAATGAACACTGGCATCCAGGATGTGCACAACCTTGCCTGGAAGTGGCTGCAGTGCTGCTCGAACACGCTGATGCTGCCCTGCTTCGAACCTTCGAGGCGGAGCGCAAGCCCATTGCTGCCGCAAACACCGTTCTCAGCATAAAGAATTGGCAAGAGACCCTCAAGGTCAGACACTTGCTGAAACCGGCTGCAGGACCACGTGGATGAGTTGTCTGTGTTTCTCCAAGCTCGATACAGACAAGGGCCATAGCCAATATAGGTCGCCTGTATGCGCCTCTCACTTCATCAGAGCATACTAGAGTCGGTTCCGCCTCCTTAACCTGCTTGCGTGACTGTGTGCAGGTACCTGCCGCACTGGACTGCCCCCACAAGCGGCCGTTCTTATACAAGCCGCTGCTGACTCAGTTCCCACTAACCTGATGGGCACAGGCTTCCAGACGTTGGCGTCGCGAGCTCTCGAAGCAACGCTGAGCTTGGGACTGTCAGCATCTGGAATCAAGGGTCCCCTCGGGCCATCACGTCAAGCCAACATCTCGGCCTTGTTAAAAACTGGCTCTTCACTGCGGCTGCAATACCCCCGTGAAGACCTTGGCTACGGGTATCATGCTTCAGCACCTGCCACAATTGCTGAAGCGCATACCGCTTACAATGCTAATTCACGCCATGCAAAATTTGCACCCAGCGTTCAAGTTGGCTACCGGCTACCCCACGCTGAGCTGGGCGTGCTATGCCCGTGCAGCGGATGCAGAGCAAGCATGACAAGCGCGTCGAATTCCACAGCAGGCTTGCCATCATCAGCAGCTGAAACTGGGGAATTCGCGCTGTCATTCAACAGCGCTCGAGGACTCTGCAAAGGCTCAGAAGGGCCCGCAGCGTCTATTCATGCGGCTGGGTATATCAGCACACTGGACCTGGTTCCATCAGCCCAATTGGGATTTCTTCTACTGACTGGTCCTTCAAAATACTGTACGAAGTGGGCAAAAGTTGCCGTCTCTATCTCTCAAAGTGGAGGCATGCCGGTGTATCCTGTGCACATGAGGCGCAGGTGCCCGCAGTGTTTGAGTCGAAATTGAAACTCAAGCAACGGCCTCAGCAGAAGCGGCTATTCGTCAAGTTCTCTCGACTGTCACGGTTGACATGCTTGAAACATGGTTTGAAGCGAAAGACTTTCCCTTGCATGTCTATGATGCCAAGGGGATGTGGAAGCTCGCCGCCGCTAAGCTTGGTGAAGATTTTGCTGTGTTGGTTCGCCCAGATGGGCATGTAGCGTGGATAGCCACAGACCGTGCTCAGGAGACAATGAGTGAGAGTGTGTGTTTGAAGGCTCTACGCACTGCTGTGCAGTTTGCACTGAACAAGTGCATCTGAATGTTCTGAGTGTCACGCCGATGGGCAGGTGGATAGACTTTTGCATCCGTGTTCTCGAGGGACAGCATGTCCCAACTTACATCCAAAGATATCTGTCACGTTTTCACTTCTTGCATTGGGGTTGCAACTTCTTGCATTGCGGGTGCCGTTGCAACCTTCACCAGCCAATGAAGCGTGCCGTGGACTGACGTGGCTTATCCAGCATGCTGCACGAACAAGCCTAGAGCCACCATGATGGTGGCTCGCACGACCTTACCGTTTTGTACGATTGATTGCACAGAGAGACAGAATGACCGTAGCTCAAGCTGCACAACAAATCCAGGAAAACCGTTGTATTTATAATCGACATATAGTTCATACAATAATGTGCACGGTTGAGTGTTACGCTGGGCATGTTCGGCGTATCTAAGGGTCCATTCAATCCGATGTTTCCTAACAGTCGGATCACATATAGAGAAGCGGCCATTGCGAGTTATTTCTCGTCGACCACATGTCAAACGCACAATGGTGGTGATTGATGCAGCCGAAAAAGCAGAATCAAAGTCGTGCATGCCCTGCAGAGTATCTGCTGTGCATTTTCTAATTTGACACCATGCTTTCGGTCTC
>NW_028323376.1:0-55321 GCF_984573655.1 Nuphar pumila | reverse complement strand
CATGCTCGCAACAAAACATCAGCCATTTACTTGCAAAAATGATGAAATCACAAGCTGCATCAGCGTCCGCAAACTTCTGCCGGTTGAAAAGAAATGAGATGCTTGTAGTTGCGAGGCTGTGGTTTCTTCACAGGGATGGCACCCTCAAAGAGTGGCGCTCGACCTCGCTGCTGAAGTGCTTGGTGACGCTTTCGGGCCACGATGACCGCGGAGCTGTGCAGGCCTTAATGCCCCCACCGGTACCCAACAAATGATGTTTGATACGAGCTGGAATTGGCATGGAACTTATGACCACACAGATTACACTCTACCTTGCTGTCGTCGTCGTGGCATGCGCTCACAACATCCAAATAGGGCTTTTCTCCTTACCCATGGCTACGGCGACGTAAAAAAAGGAAAAACGGCTTCACAAATGTGTGTTACAAGCGACAGGGCCGGCAAACCAGGCTTCACAAATGTACTTTCCAGTGTCGAATGTTTCATATTTGCGAAGGAGAACGGTGCTGAGAGCTTTGCAATCGTTTTCGAGAAATGTAATTGAATATGCGAGGTTTTATTTTTTTATTACTAATAAGTTTCGACGAAACGTTTCGTTCGAGCATCCTTTCGCGAAAGTTTCGCGAAACTTATGATTTTCTGACGAAACCGGTAACACTACGGCAAGTGTGGGGAATGGGGACTCCACGAAGACGGGCGGTACCTGGGCGGTATCGGCCAGACCCGTCGGGGACACGAGCGGGAAAGTAGTGCCGTCAGGCGGAGTACCATCACGCGAGGAATCCGCATCACCCGAGGGGGCAGGAAGGCCTTGATCAGCCTGCCCCTCTTCCACACCGAGGCTCGCACGCCAGTCGGGGTCGAGGGGTCAGGAACACTATCTTGACACGAAAGTCACATGTGGTCAGTATCCTCCCATCAACCAGTGCGTAAACGTTCCTGGAATTCAAGGCACCTGCCGTTCGAGGTATATGCCCACCGTGCTCTTCGGGGAAAGCTTGGTACGCTTGCTGGCAGGCACGTGCACGCGGATGTCGCACCCCCATGGGTGAAACTGGGAGATAGAAGGTGCATAAGCCCGTGAACGCATGGTAAGGCACACGCTGCGTGGGAGAATAGAGCATGCAGTTTCGTATGTGATTAGCGTGCAGGATGGCGTATCCCCAGAGGGTGGTTGGCAGGCCCTAGCCGCACTCAGCATGGTGCGAGCGCGCTCCATTAGGGTGCGGTTCAGGCGCTCAGCCTTACCATTCTGCTCCGGCGTATAGCCTGCGGTCTCCTCATGCCAGATGCCCAACTTCTCAAATGCTTCCTTCAAGTCGCATTCACATACTCGCGGCCCTGGTCAGTGCGTATGCGCTTAACTGATTGTCCCCCCTGTGTGGCCATTTCTCGGACCATGCCTAGGAAATGCGTAATCACCTGTCTTTCGAATGCAGCAAGCGAACAAGTGAGGAACCCTGAGAACTCTTCTAAGAGAGTCAGGACATAGCGCTCCTTAGCTACCGTGGGAAAGTTGAGCAGAACCATCAAATCTGAGTGCACCCTGAAGTTGACATGGGGTGCCTGCCCAGTCCTGTCAGGGTGAGAAGAGCGATGCATCTTGCCATCAAGACAGGGGTTGCACGATTCAGTGTCACGCGCGTGGAGGAACTCCACAGGAGTCACCGGGCAATCACCCAGCAGAGCCTTGCGTTGCATGTCCGCGAGCTGTGCCCATGCCAGTGTGCCCCAGTTTCCGGTGCCAGCGCATGGCTAGAGACTCCCTGACAGCAACAGAGCAGTGCGCATGCGTGGGACATCCAGGAGGTACATGTTATCGCAGACCGTGGCTGTGGCGACGAGTTTCTCCCCATGAGCGATCTCGAAGACGGAGGAGTGCGGGTCAATTCCAAGAGAATGGCCAGTCGCCGTGTGCGCATGGACAGAGAGCAAGTTTGACACGAGCGAGGGCACATACTTGACATCACGTAAGTGCAGCAGCCCATGAGTGGTTTTGAGCCGCACCGCCCCATGCCTAGGGCGTGCTCACATGTCCCGTTCCCAAAGTTGACAGGGGTTGGTTTAGGAAACCTGACATAATTTGCCAGAATGTGCCGCTCGCGAGTCATACTGTCTGTGGCCCCACTATCCAGTACCCATTCACACTGTGCGTGCACGCGGGAGGAGGAATACATGCCTTGGTGTGGCTTAGGGTAGCCAGGCGCGAAGGTACCAGGCTGCGGGTATTTCTCCTCCCGGAGCTTCATAACGCAGAAGGGCGTGATATGACCAGCATGGCTTCAAAAGTGACATTTCCGCTCCTCAAGAAGGCGGATGCTGAGCCTTCTGGTGTGCGGTCCCGTGGGGTGCGCCTGGGTGACGCACTGCGACTGCGACGGTCCAGTACTGCGACCTCTGCGTTCAGCTGCCAGCTCTCTAGCGGGGACGCTCCAGTGGGGGCAGGGTCGCTCTCCAGAGCGTACAGAGCAAGACGCAGCGTGTCAGGGGTGTAAGTATGGGCATTTAAACGGAGATTGGGACGGCCTGCGTCAAAGCGCACACTGAGACCCCTAATCAGCTGGTTGACTACCGTGGCCACTGGGACCCCAGCAGCAATGGAGGTCAGCTGCTCATTCAGCTCCAGCGCCCTGTCGACGTACGCATCTGCACTTTCGTCGGCACCCTGGCTGATTGCAAACAGCTGCTCCTGTATTTGTATCTGCTGCGGGCGAAGGTAATTCTGGTGACGTGCCTCCAGTAACGTCACATAGCAAAGGCGGATGCAGCGCCTTCAATCACACGCGCTGCGGCATCATCAACATTCATTTCTATGTAAGCTCGTGCGATTTCGTCACCTTCAAGTACAGCTGGATCAGCATTCTCGCCAGGCGCTCCTCGGAGATGGCGACGAAGGTTCTTCGTTGTTGCAAAGCGAGCATTTTCTTACTCCACCTTGGCCAATTGCGCGAGGTGAGTAGGAAGCCAGGTCCATGCCTGGACAGAGCTCCGCTGCGGTCATCCATACTAGGCACTATTGCAGCGGTGTCAGCGAAGCGTCGTAACTCAAACGAGTACCAAATACTACGCAACGCAACGGAGGCGTGCGACCCATAACCTGTTGAGATTTACAGACAACTTACCCGAGGTACACACGTACCGAGTACATATTCATAGGAGACTGATAGGGATCAGTCTCACAGCCTAGATCAGTATCCAGGATGACGTGACTGGACACTGGATTAGTAATTAGGACTGGATAGCTCCGGTATGCATACACATGATAAGCATGCTAAATTCCCACTGAGGGAAGAAGTACTCAGTCGTACTTCAACAACCTTCGATAATACGGGCCACACGCTATGAAATTCGGCACTGCCCTCCCCAAATACAGACTCTGTAGTGCCCAAGCACAGGTCAAATATACATAATTCAACAGGTATGTCGGGCACATATTACTGCAAAATTTCCTTTGGAGAACTCAAACTCATTCTACCCTATAGCTAGCTGCCTGCAGCACTACTTGAATTCGCTACGAAGCACAATCATAGCTCAACGATTCAAGATTTATTTATCATGCTAACAATCGCCTCCACCTCTGGTGGGGTATCCACGCGTTTGGCGTGGCGACGTCGAAGGTTGAGAAGTCAGCTAATTTCTGCGGGTTCTGTACAGACATGTCTCATAAGAACCGGTACCTGTTGTTACGGTTGAACCCTTTCTAATTGATGTGTTTCCCAGTCTCTGTCTCGGTTGGAAAATCGTGCATTTCGACTTTCATTTCGACGCCATAATCCGTGTTATTGGACGTGCACACCATGCAAGAACCAGCACACCAGACTCGGAATAGCGTCAATCAGGCTGCGATTCTGTGATTCTGAGGAAACTTATGTTTCACACAGAAAGATGCGGCGCTGCAGCTCAGCTGAGCTTTCAAGTTTGTACCTTTTACGGTTTCGTGATGGAGCACTTCGACCGGACGCGAGAGAAGCGAGCTGGAAACACTATAGGCGTTCAGCGGCCGCCAAACAGGCACCGAATGAGCAAGTGCGGCCACTATGGCCACCCAATCTATGATGTCGCGGCTAGGTGGATGAAGGCTGTAACCGAAAACAAAATTCACTGCCCGTCACACCTGCAACACAAAAGTGTCTGTCCTTTGTCCCCTACATACTGAATCTTGTATTATTCTGGGCACATCGCTGAACGTCAAAACTTTTTTAGGATAGTGATGCAGGCGAAGACTTCGAAAGCAACGCCGCGGGGCTGCCACAACGGAGCCTGTACTGGACGACAACTCAAGGATTCGTGCGGCGTGCCTGGCTTATGCAGACATCTCAGGGAAGCGGGGGAGAAGCGGCAGTGCTGCGTGCGCTATGGCAGGATCCGGCTCCTGATGCTGACAAGGAGACGCTCATTCAGATATTTGAGCATTTGTGCAAGGGGGACGAAGGAGCACGTACCGTGTTTGACTTGTGTATGAACCATGTACCTTCGGCATAAAGGCGAGGAGCGCCATAGTATTAGTACGAGTATGTAAAGATGAGCAAGCTGCTGCAAAACTTGACTGCCGATACTGGATCTACGAAGGGGGTGTCAGATCGTACCTGCTGGAGTATGGTCGGCGTGCGAGCATGTTGACAGAGGCAACGGGAAAGAATACATTGGACAAGCCGCTTACCATGTCGCGGATAGAGCATATCTGAAGTTGCGGAGGAAGTATACAAATGTGTCTACTTTGAAGTGCATCGTGACGATGATTTTGTCTGTGTATAGTCACTCGCCAGGTTTCGCTCTCAAGCACACCACCGTGCACGAAGAGTGGATGGTCATACACAAGGAATTGTCTGACTTGGAAAGAAGGGCAGCAGAGGACAATAGGAGCACTGAAAAGTCCGCCAAAACGATGCCCACGCCTTCAGAGATAGCTACCGCTCTGAAGAAGCTCAAGCCCGGGCGGTTGCAGAATCTGATTGCATCCAGCAGTACCTCTTGATAAGGCTTTTGTGCAACCACCCCCCGAAGAGGACTTGACTACGGAGAACTACGTGTGGGGAGCAGTCGGCCAAAAGCAGTACGAAGGCAACTATCTGATCCTGCCTGCCAAGGTGTGGCCACTTTGGTGTTGACCAAGTACAAGACGGCAGATTCTATGGGCACATTTACGGAGAAGCTGCCTGCAGATATATCTGATGACATCAGAGAATCCATGCCCACTTTCCTCGCGATCACCTGTTCGTGGGGAAGCGGGGGGGAGCGACGAGTGGAGATGTCAGATGCAACGTTTGCCGCCTTCATCACGGACACCTTCAAGGAGCACACCAATAAGGCAGCGGGCATCACATCCTTGAGGCATGCTTACATCACCGCTCACTGTGATCCCAACGTGAAGACCATTACAGAGCTCAAGAAGATCGCATATTCAATGAACCACAGCTACGATATGCAGCAACACTACCGAGTGGTGCCTCGGTGATGAACCTTATCACAGACCTGATGCTTGGATGTGATCAACGCCTGAATGAAGGTGTCCGGCCAACTTGATTCCAGATGGCCTTCCACTCCATGCCCTTGGGTAGTGTTGAAACAGCTCATCCCAAGGGCATGTCGGAGATCCTTTATTACGTAATACATACTTCTGGGAGAATTATTACGTAATGCGAGGTGTCACAACTCGTCATACAGTCGTTTTGCACCAACTTTTGCATAATTTATATTACCGAATCCCAGAAAGATCTTTATCGTTAACCATATAATAATTCCAATCACGTTATGTTCATATGTAACCATTAGGTATCTGAAACCCACCAAGTCAAAAATCGACCACTAAAAGTACAGCGCGTTTTGCATGAACCGCTGTAATCGCAGAAAAAAAAGATGAAACATGAAGTATGACTTGCATAAATATCATAATTATGCATAGTTATGCACAAATACTTCAGTATGAAAAACGCGCTGTAAATTTAGTAGTACTTAAAGCGACCTGTCCTTTAAGCACTCTAAAACGTTCCACAACTCGAACGCATAAACATCTGCACAACTTTTGCACAGCATCTGCACATTCTAGATTACCTCGAGGTAATCTAGAATGTGCAGATGCTGTGCAAAAGTTGTGCAGATGTTTATGCGTTGAGTTGTGGAACGTTTTAGAGTGCTTAAAGGGACAGGTCGCTTATGTAACCGTGTTGGACATGCCTTAGCCATGCCACCACCTGATCTATTCACATGAAAATGGCTGCGCATGTACGTCTGGGTGTCTTACCTCGCGTTTCTGTTGCCAATTACGCCCGCCTATGCATCGTCCCGTCTCGACAGAGCTCTTGCGTGCACGTCGTCAAGGAGATGCTAGGAAGTCCTAGCACTTTTGACGATTTACAATGCAGCAGGTGCGTGTGTACGAATATGTACAGCAATACCTCAAACATGCAACGACACTGTGAGGCATCCGAGCAGGGCACAATGTTGCATGTGTACGGGGTATGTACCTATATAGCGGTTGCTGGCATATGTCACATTTTCGATTGAAGCCCAGCTACATAAAATTCAGGCGCTGGCATGGAAGCAAACGACGTAGTATCTGAAAGAAGAATGCACATTCCGAATTGCGCCTATCTCAAGATCTGATGCATGCTCATGATCACAGGTCATCGTGATGAGCAGATTGTTGCTCAAAACACTATACCGGCACATAAAAAAGATGCTAGATGAATGGTCAGTACGTTCGTTTACATGGAAGTGGAGCAACATCGATAACTACCTTCTGGGGATGGGGTGGCAACCCTGTTGCAGCTGAGTAGCGTGCACATGTGGAGCAACAGGTGGAGCTGTATCTGTATCCCAATCATACACCGAAGATCAGTTGTCTGCAAGAGCTTATCTAGACATGAACTTACAAGGGACGTGGTTGCTGATGCCCTGTACAGCCAGCCACGTCCCTTGCAAGTTCCATGTCTAGACAAGATCTTGACCTGACTGGCCAAGCTCAGACAACTGATTGGTGTATGTTTGGGACACAAATACAGCTCCACCTGTTGCTCCTCTGCTTCGATGTCTGTGCCGCTGTCCTCTTGCCCTACCTGGCCCAAATGCAAACCATGCAGCTGCATGGTCTAAAACGCGTCGAATTTGTTGTTCATGGGTGGCATCTGTCATGTACAAAGCATGCATGCCAGACGGTAACCTGTCGGCCCTTTTTCAAGGCCTCATGGCTGTTGCAAGGCCTGCATCTGTTGAAGGTTGGAGTTGAAGCATGGCAACAACTGGGAGCCGTGCTGGGTTGGTTAGCTATGTGAAAGGGTCCCACGTACAGTACAGGCAAAAACCTGATTGATTTCCAGATATCACTATGCCATGCAACCAACATCATAGACACGCACACAAGCATGCGGGCTAGGTGCTAATGGGACAGGTGACAAGTCTGCTTGGATGGTCAAGTGCAGGGAAGATCCTACAAGCAACAGTTGTTCAGTGAAAGCATAGAAAATGAAACAGGTTCACTGAAAGCGACTTTGATAAGAAACAATCATGATGCTGGGCGTGATGCGTCGGGGCTTGTGGTACCTGGTCGTTTGAGGCGCGAAACCGTGAGCCTTCTTGGATGTGTCGTCACCAACCCCCGATAGTTGAATCGTCATCGGCCAACTGAGAGCCCGCATCGGCCATCTAACAGACCACTCTTGAATTCAACAACACATCCTATCAAGTCACTCATAGACTCAATGCGTCTGCGAAACGCATGATAACACCTTCTGCCAGGTATGTCGTCCAGCGTTCGTTCAATTCAGTGTAGATTGCATATAATAGTCCTGTACTTGCTCTACGAGATGTAGTACGACTATGTGGACATTCGATCTGCGGTTCGTCGTCAATTCTGCTGAACTGGAAGTGATTTATGGTATGTGTCGCGACGACGTACTGTAGTGCGTACCTCGACTCGCGTTCAATCGCTTCGCGAGCTGATATTATCGTTATGAATGTATGTTGAGCATCCGGAAGCATATCATGTGGATCTTGTGCGTGTTATGTGGTGAGCCTGCACGACCCTGTTAAGTGCTACCATAGACGTTACGTCGCCGCGCGCTATCGATCCGTCAAACAATCAAAGCAACATGATAACAATTGATATATGATTGATATGATGTCTGATACACCGGTTTGCATTGTCCTCGCGTTTGCAAGGGCGTCATGGAAGATGACTAACTGAAAACGGTATGACGCAGGTCACACGATTGGCCACCTACAGGAGGGCCTTGGCCTTGCATTGACTGTAAAGCACAAATTTAGATGTCAGGTAAGATCTTCTTTGCTTAATTATGTCAGCCCATGTTGTTTTGCATGTTTTTTATGATGACAATACAGCTATGGTACCGTCCAATGAGCCATTGGTAAGCCTCAGTACCCCTCGGCATCACACACATTCATTGCTCAGCATCACAGAGCGCAGCGGTTCGGCCTTGGTCCACCACGGTTGCCCTCAGATTGCACAGCTCATGCTCAGCATCACAGAGCGCAGCGGTTCGGCCTTGGTCCACCACGGTTGCCCTCAGCATTGCACAGGCTCATGCTCAGCATAACAGAGCGCAGCAGTTCGGCCTTGGTCCACCACGGTTGCCCTCAGCATTGCACAGGCTCATGCCCAGCATCACAGAGCGCAGCGGTTCGGCCTTGGTCCACCACGGTTGCCCTCAGCATTGCACAGGCTCATGCCCAGCATCACAGAGCGCAGGGGTTCGGCATTGGTGCACCACAGGTTCCATTAGCATTGCGCAACACCCAGCATCTTCATGCTTGCAGGCTCCATGGAGGATCCTGACAACTACCAGCGCTGGATCATAAAGTCGTGCGGGACTTCTTTGGCAAGAAGATCACATGCGAGTCGCTGCAGATAGACACATCAGGCAAGGACTTGGTTACTTTTCGCGGAAATCTTTGAGCAGTTGAACATTACTGTACAGAGTGAGGTTGAGACGATATTGAGCTTTTATGATGCCAAAGTCAATCGGCATTGAAAGTCAATTTCATTCAGCTCATTCTGACGGCTGAACCCAACCCCGACGAGATCGACGTCAAGCTGACTCCAGCGATGATCAAGGAGCGTGCCAAGGCCATTGCCGATGGGGGCTCACGCTGCGCAAGAAGAGAAGAAGCGTGACTTTTGCGTGATCGACCACGTTTCGCACGAGCAAGCGCAAGGGCGTGCAGAACGAAAGTGTTACAGATGTATGTGGAAAACGTAGGGGTTCCTACGTCTGCAACGTAAACCTCGATAGGGTGTTCAGCAATGGGACCAAACACCCTTCACCTGAAAGAAGTCCTGACCGAAGTCCCTGATACGTGATATATTCTGATAGTGTCTCCAGGCATCTCCCGTAGGAGACCGACCTCCGAACCCTGGACCTCCATTGTCTGCTATCTGATTCCCTATCGAGGATGACTCAACATACGTCTAGCGACGTCTTCACATAACAGAAAGGGAGGTGACCTTGTGGGATGCCATCTACCAAGTCGCTAGTGACAACCCTCGGCAGTACGCGCAACTTGTGGGGCTCATCCGTGTGCACATCGCCGAAGCAGCAGCCGCGGAGCAAAAACCCCCGCTTGACCCGCTACTTGTCTGCGTGGAGCTCTCGACACTCGTCTGCTAGCTGAGGCTCTGGTTCTGGCAGGGGTCAACAGCAAACAGATCACAGGTGATGCTTTAGACCATCAGTGAGTACAGACACGTCAAGTGCGTGGCATGACAGCATTGAGTCCGAGAGACGTTCAGCGTCGCGTCTGAGAGACATTGCAGCATCGTGTCAAACACTGCATATGTATTGTGCTGACATGCATTACTTGAGATGCAGGCAAGGCTCTTCTACCAATGCAGGGAGACTCTAACGGGCATAACGACAACCACTTCCAAGAGGAGGATGCAGAGGCTGGCGGGGCAGGTCGGGTACCGCTATTCTACATGCCGCAGGCAGAAAAGAAGGGTCAGGCCAAGCCCAAGCATCACAAGTCGAGGGTGGAGATCCTGGTTGACACACTCAACGCTGCTGTCATGGTTTTGAAGGGCACGAGCAAGAAGGAAGCTGTCCCTGGAATCACGAAGACCGGCGACACCTTCAAAACGTGGGAGGATTCACCTCAACATATGCTGGTCTTTGCAGACGCCGACCTCCCGAAAGACGCCGTCGCGATCGCAGGTATGGTGCGCAACCAGTCCAAGGACTACAGTCGGACAGCTGCTGCCATCGTCCAACCCGCGATGCAGACGGTGTTTGACGGACTCCCTGATGAGAAGAAAGTCTCCAAGGATGGCCGCAAACTCTACCTCTTCAAGCGCACTGTGCTCGATCCAAACCGTACGTCTGCCCTTAGCCATTGTTCTGCATTTGAATGTTGAATGACCGGGACATTGATTTCTCAAATGTACAAGCGGCATGATGCATGCTTAACTTGGCGTATAACGATGGCAGTGATGTTTGACCTTGCTGTACTCAACATCAGTCAACTGTGGGGGACGACAGCCGTATATGCGGAAAAATACCCCCAGCCAGAATGACATTGGCCATCACCCCACCCCGCCATTCCAGGTATCCCAGCTTGCATAAGATTTTCATCCTAGTACATACACAAGGTCAAACCCGTTATGCATGGCCAAGACAGCCCAAAGACTCAGAAACCTCCCCCAGCTGCCTGACAATCCGGGCGGGGAGGGGGTGGGCGCAGCTTTGCTGCAAGGAAGCGAAGTCACTTGCGCGCAAAGTGCAGCGTTGTGCACATACGCAGGCGAAGTGTTGAGGACCAATAGATTATTCGGTCAAATATCGTACTTTCTAGGTCATTATAGAATGTGCTGGTTACATAATCCTGTAGACGTTCCATGTGCTAGACACGTTCGGACGATTACGTTGTCGTGAGACACGTATGCTTGTGATTACGTTAACTTGGTTCTAGCATGTTCCGTATGAAGATTTGGTGTATAAGGAGACTGAGTGTGATGAGCACATCAGATCATGGTGTAGATGGTTTCCTTCGGCTAGTATTGCGTAGGACCATAAGCCTAGATAGGACGGACATAAGGAGGGATACACTTCTGTAAAGGACAGACCGACTGAGGAATACATGTGTGTTATCTTTGTTGGAGTATCACTACTGTAACTCGAACGTCTGTTTTCAACACTATCCAGATGTGGTAACCTTTGCTCGAGACTGCCGTCGTATTGAGTGTCTTGGAGAATGTCTGAGGTTCGTGACGCATACAAGATCGATTAGTTCGACGTGGACAACTGGGAGACATGGAGTTTCCAGATGAAGGCACTGCTGATTGCGAAGGATCTTTGGGATGGAGTTGCGAAAGACAATCCAAGTGAGAAGGTCAGCTCCAAGGCTTTGGCGATTATCTGCTTGTTCGTGAAGCCGCATCATGCGACACTGCTCAAGGATAAGACGACAGCCAAGGAGGCATGGGATGCGCTGAAGAAGCCCTACGAAAGTTGCAGTCTTGCGTCGAGGATGAATCTCATGCAGCAACTGCAGAATTTACGACTCGGAGAAGAAGAATCCATGGTACTTTACTTTGCTAGGGTGCGAGAACTGCGTGACCGACTCATTGCTGTTGGAGATGAAGTGGCAGAGGTGCAGCTGGTGTTGCATTTGCTGAATGGTCTTCCAAGTACTTTCGAAGTCGAGAGAGTGCTGATTACGTCACAAGCTGATTCCCCTACGCTGGAGAGAACCTTCGAGATTCTGCTGCGTGCTGAGCAACGACATCTTTTGGATGACGCCACGATAGATTCCCGGGCTCTTATGGCTAAGGACGTCAAGAAGAAATCCGTGGAGTGTTGGCACTGTGAGAAGAAAGGACACATCCAACGTGACTGTGTGGAGTACAAGAAGGAGCGCAAAGATGAGAAGCATGCTTCGTTGTTGGCATTGTGAGTTGCCAAGGATGCACAGAAGGCAGAAGACGAAGTATGAAGAACGTATGCTGTGAGGCATGGTACTATCTGGCTGGTATGACCACATGAGCAAGAAGACTGGTGCATTTGGGCGGGGGTCCGCTAGTGCAAGTCTAGAGCATTTGGCTGGGGTTCTGGTAATGCTATGGGACGGGTTTTCCGTCAAGAATGGGGTTCCATTGAGCAATCTAGCTAGGGTTCTGGCGATGCTAAAGGACGGGGTTCCGTCAAGAGTGGGTTTCCACTGTGATATCTGGGTGGGGTTCCACTGATATTGAGGCAAGGTTTTGCTGGGATGGGTTTCCATCAACAATTGATGTTTGCAAAGACAAGTATTGGGGGGGAAAGATGGCACATATTTGTTGTAGGATGATGCAGTTCCATGATCAACATTCACTGATATAACCATTGCATGCTGAGAGACAACCAAGCGAGTCGGTCAAGAAGGACTACGGCGAGTACGGCTTTGCCACAGGCGTCTCGGAGAAAGCCGCAGTCGTTCTGCCAGACACCTCTATGCAGCTGACGAGCAAAAGACATGGAATCGCTCCGGCCAAGAATATGCTCTGCGCCGTTGACATGATGGCCAGGTGCCTGGAGGAGGGGCTAGCCTCGGCATTCTACATGGCGTCCACAAAAACCACTCAAAAGTTCTTCCATGTCTTCCAAGCCCCGACTCGCATGAATGGGTGCCTGAACATCCTTCACCTGAGCCTGATCATCGCAGCGCTTGACAGCGCGCTGGATACATTGGGGTCTCCTCTTCAGCACAGGCTCATCACCGATGACCATGTATCCAGGGCCGCTGAGGCTTCCTTCACTGTGCTGGGCTTCACCTGGAGCCGTGCGTGCTTCGCGCTGTATTCGATGGGTCGGTCCACCGGGGCGTACTCCGTCGGGGAGGGGGAATTGGATAAGCGTCTGCCAGAGCTGCCAGTGCTGATGCACCACACGCCGGGCGTCAACGAGGTCGTGTACCGTAAACACCCATCCAGTACCCTGTTGTGGAGGGCGCAGAAGGTCCTCATTGCTGATAAGGTCCAGCCTCTCAAGGTCAGCGAACGGCAGCTCGGCATCACAGTCCTTCCACACCAAGCAGATCTTGAGGAGCTCTTACAGACCCATGCGGCGGATCTGGCCGCCAAGGACTGCAAGTTCAAGGATTATTTCGCGCAGGTGGAGAAGGGCTCGTCAGAGGAGCTCCGCTCCGATCTGATGCGTGCTGTGCAGGCGATCCTTGCGCACGCTCCTGCACACCTTGCGTACAGGCGCGACGGGGACTACGAGGCCGGCAACATCGTCAACAATGTGTTCCATTCCATCCACAAAGGCTTCACTTCAGCACTCGACCTGGCTTTGCCTGCTGCCGCGAAGCGGGACCAGCTGCCGCCGCAGACAGCAAGCGTGCCCATCCCTCCACCTGCCAAACTCAACACCGTCGAGGACATCCTTGCGCAGTGGACCCTCCCTCAGTACCTCATTGACATCAAGAAACGTCCCTTCCATAATGTTGTGCTGACATGGCTGTGGTTGCAGGTGTTTGCTGACCTGGGCTGTGTAGTAACGCTGTCAGTGGGCAAATTTCACTTGTTCTTGATGCGCTGAGTCACTTTGCGCATGTCTTCCATGTTGGCTGTTCGTTGGCAAACAATCAGAGTGCATAGCATGCGTGATCGCAAAGAAACTGAAGTCCGCATTGAGATGCTGGGCCTAGCAGACTGAAGATCAGTTGCGTACTGTGCGTAGGGGGCACGCCTGCACCCGCAGCTCAAGCCTATGCGCCAGCGCCAGCACCAGAGCCAGCCCCGCTGCCGCAGCATCAACAGCCATGCCCGGTCGGCTGGCAAAGCCATCTCACTGCTACCACGGGACCCTTTGCTGCACTGGCAGATCAGATGCTCCAGTTGATGCCCTCCATCGCATCAGCCATGGCTCTGCAGCCCAACGCCACAACCCAGCTGCTCCAGATGGTCCCACAACTTGCCTCGGCCATGGCTGGACAGCTCGACCATGGGGGCATCGCCACTGTCGCCGCTCAGCTGTTGCAGGTCATTCTAACTCTCGCGTCCGCCTTGGCGACACAGGAGCCAAACGCAAGCGCCCAGCTCTTCCAGATGCTTCATCCTCTCGCTTCAGCAGTGGCATCCCAGCCCTATGCAGCCGCTCCCAGTGCCCCCAGCATCCGTCAACCATTCAGCCCAGGAGTCGATGCAGTAGGACACATGGGATGCTGGCGATGATGCACAGGGTGACATGAACATTGCAGATCCGGAGCCCATGCTGCTACCCACATTGCCTGCAGCACAGGTGCCTGCCGAGAAGCCTGCCAAGAACCCAGTGCAGAAGCCCGCTAAGAAGCCAGTGCAGAAGACCACTAAGAAGCCAGTGCAGGAGCCCGCTAAGATGCCTGTGCCGAAGCGTGCCAAGAAGCCAGTGCAGGAGCCACACAATGGAAGTGCAGCGAAGCAGCATCAGAAGCGCGGACGCAGCAACTCTCCCGATGCTGCTGTCGGCAGACGCAGCTCCCGGCCAAAACGCGCACGCGTCGCAGACGACAGGCGGGTGTACTGTCTCAAGGGGAGGGGGGCTGGTGTTTTGTGGTTCCTCAAATTCTCTGCACAGGAGCTGGACTCGGACTTGCACACAATTGACAATTCTGAGGAGACGGACGGGTTTGAGGTGCCCGTCAAAGATCCGGTCTCTGGTAACTGGGTCGCTGGGCGATCCAAGCACGACAAATTTGTTGCAGCAAGCACGGCAGTGGTCATGATCAAGCGCGAGTATCTGCTGGAGAATGGGACGCTCTGCATCCCGGACGAGGCCATGGGCCGTCTGCGCCAACACTTCTTTGGCAGCAAAGCTTCTTAAGCGGCCTTGTACCCCACTAGGTGATACTTCGCCTGCATCTCGGGGTTGTGCCCCATCGACCTTGCCGTCTCTGAAAGCTCCCCGTATGTCATCTTGTTGGGCAGGCACTTCTCACTGATGTATGCATGCCTGATGTCGTTGATGCTGGAGGGCTTGCCCGTGTAGGTCTCACAAACCGTGCGTTTGTACGAGCCGTACTGTCCCGGGCTCTCATGGGGCGTCCGTCAGGGGACACGAACACGTGCGAGTGTGGATAGTCCTGCATGGATTTTCGTATCGCGCTCGTCAGAGTCGCTGGTAGGACGTCGGTGATCGCGCCGAATGCCTTCGCTGTCTTGTATTGCTGAAGTATTAGCTTGCCTGCTGCCTTCGGGTTGGTTGGGATCAGCACATAGTTGCCTGAATAGTTCCTGGGAGCTGCCTTGCACACTAGCAGCTCGCCGAGGTCCAGCCTCTTGGGAGGAATGTCTGTCATCATGCGCAACAATAAGTAGGCCTGGCTCTGTTCCTGGGTTCTGATCTTGCTCTTGAGCTTCTTGGCTGCTGCCTCCATGCTGGCGATGCTGGTCATCCACTTGCGCTGGGCCTTGGTGTACCACGCGCCATGCATTGTATGCGTCCATGTGGAGCTCCGCAAACTCAGGGCTGTGAGTCAAGATTGATAAGATCGCCGTTGAGTAGCTCTTTCGCGTTGAAGGGCTCTTGTAATGATGCTTGCTGATCTCCTTGCTTGAGCCTGCGACGTCCAGCAGCGCTTGCTCCAGAGGCTTGCCTGTCATCTTCACCAACCGTGCCATGCGACCATGGTACGAGTCCAGGGTGGTTTCATTTACAGCGGTGGCCAAGTCCGTGCCAGCAGTCAATACTTGGATCAAACGATTCTCTAGCAACTCGGGTGAACGCTTGGGACGAACCATGCTCTTAGTAGTCCATGGGGGTTCTTTACATGACTTTCTGGGGGGAAAACTTTCGCAGCTTAGCTGCAAGGAAGCTACGCTTCTGTCCCCACCACCCCCCTGGTCTCTCACTCTATGCTAGGGGGTTAAGAGGGTCGGAAGCGTAGCTTCCTTGCAGCCTAGCTGCGATGGCACCTCCCCCTCTTGAAAGCCTGCAGCAACTGATGAGGATGAGCGTCCATCAGCACCAGATCAGCAATATGGTCGATCTCAGCACCACTCTCGAGTGGCAGGTCACCTGCCGGGGAAGGACCCCACATCGCAGTCAGCATGGCACTCACCATCAGATTCCCCTCCTCCTTGATGTCTGACACGCGCAGGCACATGTCACGCATGCGCAGCACGTAGAGTTCGGCTTCGCTTTCGACTTCACTTTCGGCGTCGCTCTGTGCCTCGCTCTCTGTATCACTGTCTGCTTCGCCCTGTGCATCATCGTCCGCGGCGTTTGCTGTAGATGTTTCGCGCTTGGCGGTTGTTTCGGCGCGCTGCTGGAGGATGCGGTGGATGTTGATCGCCTCCAGGCTGTCGGCCAAGCACTGCCGAAATCCGTCCGGGACGAAAGCCTTGTAGTCCGTGCACACCTTGTTCATGGCTGTCAGCACCTTCTTGTAAGGCGAAAGCTTCTTCCATGCCGATGGAAGGCCATCATCCAGTCGTCTGGGCAGAGGTTGATGAACTCTAGGTACTCCTGCAGTGTCACAAACTCCTGTCCGCAGCCCTGGTAGGCGTCCTTGAAGTATTTCTCATTCTCTCCCGTCAGTGAGGCCAGCACAGAGGGGATGGTAGGGGATGCAGAAGCCATTGGTCAGTCTGGTTATCACAGATGAATGAATGGGGCCCTTCACATGACTTTGTTAATTATTCAGTTAGCACGGGCACACGTTTTTATTCAACACCTCACTCCAGCATCCCAAGCACGTTGGCCGCAAGCTCCTCCTCAGCAACATCTGCTGTCAGCATTTCATACATGACAAGGGCATCAGTGAAGCGCTTGACAGCCAAGCTGCATCGACAGCAAGGCCGGACCTGGGTTTGGCGGGGCGGAACTTCGCCAGCTGCTCTTGCACAGGTGCGGTGTTGGTGGCTATCTCAGATACTGGCACATTTGCATTCAAACACTCCTGCAACTCCTCAGCCAGCTTGGCGTCAAGAAGCTCCTGAATCCTCTTATCAAGAGGCGACAATGACTTTGGCGACGCCATGGTTCACATAAGGTGATGATTGAAGCAAAGCGCACGCAAATTTTACAGGGGGAAGGCCCAGCCCGTCCCCCACCGCCAATCAGGGTGCATATATATTTTCAACGTCTTTCATACACAAGGTCAAACCCGTTATGCAAGGCCATGTTTCAAAAAGTACCTCCCCCCCAGCTGACTGACAATCCGGGGGCGGGAGGGGGCGATTGGGGCTACACTTTCGCCTGACAACTCAGCATTCGTACAGCAACTGGGGATATGTGGGTTTGTAGCGACCATCAAGCTCGCGATAGTTGTCACGGTTCTTGTTGGTGTCGCGTCTCTTCACCTCAAGCCCAAACGCCTTGGACACAAAGCTACTCAACGCCGTTCTCCCACCCGTCAGAGTGAAGGTGTCCCGCACGTAAGCTTGCTCTTCAAGCTTCAGGCGAGCAACAAAGCTTGCGATGGCGCCGTCAACAGCATCCTCAGGTACGGTAACGCGCTCCATCGACATCAGCCTGACATAGTCCTCCTCCGGCAGCAGGTTGCAGAGTAGCCCTTGGCACACAAGCACCCGCATGTAGTGATCCACGACAGTGTTCTTGTACAGTTTCATGTTCGAATCTGTTGTCCGGAAGATGGAGTCCACAGCTCTGCTGAAGTGGTACTTGTTCGCTTCCAAGCTCCTGGTTGCAAACATGTGAAACCGTTTGGCCTGCATGTACAGCTCGTGCGACTTCCTGGGTACCACCAGCTGCTCGTAGAAATCCCTGTCGGCATGTGCCACTCCCCAGAGTTTGATTTGAAACACATACATGTCCCGGGATGCCTTCTCCACATCACTCAGATCCTGGCGCTTCCTGAGCTCTTGGTACTCCTCCTCAGTCAGCATGCTCAAGGCCTCGTAGGGCGGGGGCTTCTTCGCCTGAATTTGCAGGCAATCCTCCAGCAGTTCCAAGTCCTCCAGAACCCCCTTTGCCGGAGAGTCCTCAAACGTGACGCGGATGCCGTAGTCTGTGGTGAGGGTTGCTGTCAGCAGCTTGCTATAAAACATTGCAGACCTGCTCTTCATGGCGAGGATGCCCTTGATGATCTGGTAGCTCAAGCGATCGGGATCGTAGCGGACCTCGTTGCGCTTGAAGGTAGTGACGGCGGAGAAGCGCAGACTCGGGCTTGCATACACGCCCGCCACCAGGGACGCATCCTTGCTGAGCAGCTCGTCCAGCTCCCCGTCCAGGTGGGGCCGTCCGGACACGACGCGATCTTGCACATCTAAGTACATGCGGCCATCCTTCTGGCTAAGCTTGCGCACTCGAAAGAGCTGCTGGAGTGCAATGTCCACGGTGGGGGTGGATTCTGAGTTGACCAAGTATCCCACAAGGGCATCAAAGTGGACCTCTTCAAATGAAACACCTGCAGTGATAGAAGGGCGGCTGTAAACCAGGAGGTCGTACTGCACCCACAGCTTCCCGACGTTCTCCATGGTGCTCTCGCCACTGTTGCCTCGGTTGTATACCAACACCGAAGGAGCTTGCTCCCCCAGGGTCTTCTGCACAACGCCTCCAACACACCTGTGAAGGACTTGGTGGAACTGCAGACGACTACCCGCTTCCCGTCACACAGCAACTCGCATAACTTTCGGGCCGCACCCAGCGTGAGAGAGTTTTCGCCGATCTTTGCCTTCCCGTTGCCGTACTTGATGCGCACGATGGCATGACGATTGGTTGGGCGGATCGAGGCATTCCAGATCCAGTATGGCTGCACAGAACGGGCGTTGCAGAAGTAGTCCACGACGTGCTTCATAAAGTCATATCCATGCACGCATCCAAGAAGTACGTGTGGCTCCCGGCTTGGCTCAGCAGCAGCTCAAGGAGGGTAGAGTTCTCCGTGCTCTTCTGCATCACATCGGAGTCGAAATGCAGGAACACACTCACTGCCTCGTCAATGATGATGAAGTTGAAGTTGCGGGTCTTCACGCGCCACAGGGAGTCCAGGCACACGATGATCTTGTTGCATGTGATGTCCCCTGTCACCTCCTGGTATGACATGAAGTAGGGAAAGTCGCGCTTCATCTTGCCAGCCAGCGCCCGGCTGAAGGTCACTATGAGCACCTTCATATCCTGCGTGCAGTGCTTGTTCAGCAGCCTCTAAACAGCTTTGGTCTTGCCAAGACCCATGCCGCCGCGCACGCAGACGATTGGACGCACAGGGAGCGCCGTCACGTCGACCGGGTTCTCCATGGAGCCGTATACCTCGTCCCAGTTGATATTGTCCTCTTGCGAGTGCATTGTGTTGCAGTACATCTCGTCGTGCACGCGGGTCATCAGCGGTGTGCAGCGGGGAACGTACACATCATCGTAGCCCATGCAGTCGGGGCTGTAGCAGCACACCTTTAGCTTGTTGGTGTATCGGCATTCCTGCAGGTACAAGCCGGACCCGTACGAGTTCGGCTCATGCGCACACCCAGCGATCGGGCACACCGGCAGTGTTGTGCTGTCGAGCACATACAACGTGCATGCATCACGAGGCTGCACCTTTCGCACGTAGATAGGATTGTCGCCGAGCAGAGACACCAGCTCGGGGACGGCGTTCAGCTTTGCTGTAGCTTCGGATGCGCTCAGCTCCTCGCCAGCAACATAAGTTGCGGTCAGCGTACCTGGTTGAGGTCGAATGCTGCACAATGACTGTATGGAAGAGATGGTGTGCCTTGGCGGGGCGGTGTAGCCTTCATAAATGCCCACACAATGGGCGCCGGGAACGTCAGATGATCCGGCCATTGGAACAAACTCCATGTTCGGTCCCCACTTCTTCATGCCCAGCATGCGGTAGCTTCGGGTCTGGCTGTACACACGGAGGTCAACAACGTTCCATGGGTTCCGGACAGGTTGGATCAACGCTGGATACGTGTCCTCGTTCGCCCGAAGCCAGTCATTCATCTTGATGCCTAGGGCCTTGTGCAGCACGACGCTCTCCACCATGATGTCAGGGATCACAACATGGATGGAGGTCTTGTTCGTCAGCGTGTTCATCGACTGGCACGCCTGAGCATTCACTCCATATTGTACCTTGTACTCAATGCCGAGCTTGGGCAGGAACGCCTCCAGCGCGCTTGTGAACTGAAACAGCAGCTCATCGTTGCTGTACTCTAGACCGGTGCTCGAGATCAAAGAACAGGAGGCAGCGCTTACTGGCATTCATCAACACCTCGTACAACGAGAGAGCACCCAGAGAGGGCAGTAGCGTAGGCATTGGCGGATGCAGCGTCGGGAAACGTGGTGAAAGTTTTCGTCTGGTTCGACGACTAATCGCGGGACATAACGAACACAGAAGAAGGGTGTGTTACAACGAAGCGGGAAAGCAAAGCAGAAATAACTGCAGACAAGGACGACTCAATTCAAGAACACACGAAAGAAAATCAAACCAAACACACAGGAAAACAAAGAAAGAAAGAAAAGGACAATCAAAACAGCCAGCCGACAAGACTAAGGGAGCGCAAAGCAGGAGCGCTACAACACCACACACCAACCCCTCTACACCTCACCTGCCTCATCAACCGGCAGCTCACAACCCGGCATGAACTGCCGGCCCACATTCTATGCAAAACAAAACATGGACCGGTAATACATCTTCCCGTTGCCACGGCACAAAGCACAGCTGAGTTCTTGCCGGACCGAGCGCACAAATGCTGCCTTCGAAACACCTCCACTTGCAGCCGCCACATCGCCTAGGTCCGACAAGAAACGCGAAGCCGCTCGCCCAAGGCGCCCGAACGACTCAACTGCAAGCGGTATGAAGTCATAGCCGACGTCTTGACCAAGTGACTTAAACTGACGTCTCTTTGCCTGCTCCGCCCGCAACACGGCAAAACCCGCATCACGAGCCGCGCCACGAACGTAGGAAGCTGCGGTAGGATGCGTAACCACGCAATCCAAGACGACGATGCGGCCCTCCGGCATGACAGCCAGAATGTCGCCACGCCGCAGACCAGCAGCGCCATTGCAATGGCCATGAGCGACCAGACTGCTGTATGCTGGTTCCGCACTGGAAGCGCAACCAGAAGCAGGGTCGATCTCTACCAAGCGCACGAACTCTCTTGCTTGCATAATTTCGGTGGGCATCATTCTTGCTACACTTTGCCAAGAACATAAGCGGCCGGGGCTATGCTCCGCAATTCTATGTAGAATGGGGAGATTCTTTACATCGCTTGCAGCGAACCCCCACCCCGAAGAAATGCACAGAAATTTTAGGCTACTTTATACAAAAGTCCAAATCCCTTATGCCAGGACAGACCAAGATCAACTAAAAACAGACACCTCCGCCAGCCGCCTGACAATCCGGGTGGGGTGGGGAGAGATCATTCCTCAATTTTGTAGAGTTGCAATACATGTGTACCACTTTCCCTTCCGTGCAAGGACATGCGAAAGCTTGCTCATTGGCAGGTTGGACAGCTGAAATGATCACAAACTTAGGATCATTCCAGCGCGTCATCATCTCTTGCCGTTCCCTGCATGTTTGACAACACTCCAACTAACTTGTTTAGGCGCAATGTGCTCAGCGATCTGTAACCCACACCAAGGAATTTTGTCAATAGAACTCGTGGTCGTTGGCGCCGTAATGACGTTTGGTGCAGACCCAAAATCATGCAGACAATGCGCGCAGCTGAGTTCGAAGTAGTACGGTATTCATGCAATGTGTTGATAACCAACTGGCCACTGTCGCGAGAAGAATGATGCATCGATTGCGGCCTTGCAATTCGTGACTCGGCCTTGCCCGAACAGCCCTCAATCGCACTGACCCTGTCGACAAACTTGATATCCGGAACATATCACCCAATATCAACGTGTCCATTACTGTGGTACGGTTGACGAACCTAGGGCACTTTGTACGCGCTCAAATGTGCAGTATCAGGCATTATTTCCAAGGTTGCTCAAGTATACACGCCCAAAGGAGGGGGAGGGGTTCGTGCAAAGAAGCCAGCGATGGTATGTTCAGCAGCGCACTGCGCAACAACGCATCCTTGTACTCCTCATCAGGGAGAACCCCCCGCAAGTCAGCAATCTGGGCAAGCGATCCACCACATGCGTCGCTGGTGAAAACTTCTGACGCTTCAAAACCCTCTCAACGCTGGACGCGTCAGCCACGCCTGGACTCCTTGAGGTCTCTTCTTCACGCTCCCATCCCCCTGTAGTTGCGCTCTCAGCGGCTCCATCCAGAATGTCCTCCAAAAGAGCCACGGCAGCAAATCTGCTCTGCGCAGTGTGCTGAAAGATGGTGTTGCCATCCAGCCAAAAGAGTTGCCACTCGTCCCGAAGATCAGTACACACCACGGTCGGCTTCAAGTCAGGAGAGAGGATGTTTGCCGCGAGTAGCTGCGCCATGGACTGGAAGATGGCGGCTGCACCAAGACGCCGGTTGTGAGCATGATACGAGACATAGGAAGGGCGCCTATGAGTGCGCTCTCGAAGCCTGTCCCACAATGAGTTTTGACTGCAGAGTCCCCGGACGGCAAGGACCCTATTCCCAATCACTTTTCGGTGGCAAGACAGAAGCGCCCTGGGTATGTGACGAAGCCCACCGCGCACTGTGCTTGATATGGCAATTCTGACGCATGATTCAAGGCTGAGGATAACTCAATCAGAGTGGCACACAGAGCCAAAGAGCTTGCACAGGGCCCATGAAGGGTGAGGCCAACATCACACATAAAAACGCCGGCAATGGATGTCCTTGAAGGATATATCCTATGCCTCTATGCACCTGATATCAGGCCAAGATGTCTAGATTCCATGACCTAACTGGACATCGTCGTCCGGAAATGGCTCATTGTTGCAGCTCAAAGATCGCACCGTTCTGGACGTCCTTTCTCAACTCGAAAAGCATGAGCAGCCCAGCTTGGATGATTCTGGCCCTAACGGATGCCTTGGTGGCGGCAACGTAGTCAGATGTGCTGCCCTTGAGGTGGAATGACGATGAACTGGAGTCTCCAGCGGGAAGGATGACATCCAGAAGATGCTGATCCTTGCTGACGTCCCTCCACTGAACTTCCCTGCGAGTGGAGATGATGCTTTGTATGTGAGGGCCATAGCGCTCAGCTTGAGCTGACTCCTGCAGGTCTGCCCAACCAAACACAGGAACGCCATTTTTCTCCTGGCGAGCCGGCCTCAACTCGTCGCACAGCTGGAAGCGCAGGTCCTGGCTGTCACGTACTTTTGCCCACTTATCCGAGTTCATGGAGCTCATCTGGTGCGACTCCTTATGGGGCATACGGGGCATAAGCTTGAAAATCTCGCTCAGCTGGCGTGCTTGCTCAGGAGACAGGGCCCCGGCCCGCTCTGAACCTGCACTCCGACAAGAATCAACAATAAGCAAATTCTCCTG
This sequence comes from Nuphar pumila, assembly GCF_984573655.1. Lineage (NCBI taxonomy): Eukaryota > Viridiplantae > Streptophyta > Magnoliopsida > Nymphaeales > Nymphaeaceae > Nuphar > Nuphar pumila. Next base: position 32,023 of record NW_028323376.1, on the reverse strand, counting down.
CACCATGCCCTGAGCGATGCTGAGAACGCAAGTTGGCAAGAGATGTAAGGCCGTTACGAGAACAGCAGAACACTGGGCTGCTGCGGTGGCAGACAATGACGTTTTTGGCACCCAGCAGTCGCCACGCAAAGCGCTCCATAGCTCAAAGCTGGGGGCCCAGTGGCATGTTTGAGTACTCTGATGTGTGGAAGCAAGACAAACAAGCGTAACCATTGTAGCAAAATATATAGACTGCTTCTATGCTGAACAACGTTGATAACGGACAATTTGGTAGTTTGGCTTGCAGCACACGCTGTAAACGTGTTGCAAGTGAACGAGCCTAGGGAGTTGTGGTCTGTGGTCTCGAGTGCAACTGTGTACGTGCAATATGCATTGTCGGGAACGGCCAGAAAAATGAGCTGCATCCCATCCTCGAACAGCTATGAATGAACATGTGAGGCAAGTGAAATGGACATATTTTGTTGTGCCCAGGTTATGTGTGAGTTACGCTGAGACACGAGATATATGTACGCGGTGAGATTGTTGGCATGTGCACGCACACTCCACGCATGCGCGACAGACTCACATGTGCACTCTCACGCGCTATTTCAAGATATGTCAGCAACATATTCAGTTCACCTGACAGATGGCATCTCATTATGTTCGCGCAAGGTACAATAGGGTACGCAAGGTGCGATCAACTGTGCAAGAGCACAGGTTATGAGCCTCTCCAATGCACAAGTGGACGGAACATAAGAGATCCATGAGCGTCCGATTGCCACCCACCCACCACAGTCTGCATTCCTACAGAGTGTTTTGCAAATTTGCGACGACAGTGAACGGGTGTGTGGTCACAAAAGCTATCATTCCGAATACGGTGGGCACGGTGGTACAATTGCGTGGAGAATGTGGAACTCATGCGTAAAGGGACATATTTTGTGGTGCCCAGGTCATTGATAATTTGCGCTGAGACACGTGATAAATGTACGCAGTGAGATATTGGGAAAAAGAGTTGTTTGCCTTGGTTCCGAAGCCTCATTTTCGTCACGAGGCACCGACCTTTACGAACATTACATCTCACACAATCGCGGTTGAAAAGACACAACCAGTTCACGTTCATGAGAAAGAACAGATAAATGCTGGTGGATAGTGTATGTCCGGTGCGATCAACCGTGCAAGAGCACAGTTTACGAGCCTCTCTGATGCCAATGTAAATAGAACATAAGAGATCCATGAGCGTCTGATTGCCACCCACCGACCACAGTCTGGTATTTCTACAGAGTGTTTTGCAAAGTTAGGGCGACAGTGAATGGGTGTGGTCACGAAAGCTATCATTCCGAATACGGTTGGCACGGTCGTACCATTACGAGGAGAGTGTGGAACTCGTGAGCAAACGGACACATGTTGTGGTGCCCAGGTGAAGGTGATTTGCGCTGAGACATGATACATGTATGCAGTGAGATTGTTGGCATGTGCGTTCATACTGCACGTCGCAAGCGCGATAAACGCACGCTCGACAGACTCACATGTGCACTCTTACGCGCTATTTCGAGATATTTCAGCGTCACAAAAGCTAGCACTTTGTGTGCTCTACAAGCACAAAATATGCACATGACAAGCTGTGGCGCATACCACCATATTTGTATAGGACATTGTCACACATGCACGCCTCAAGGGCCCTAGACGCGCTCGCACAAACAAGAAATTGATGCTTGACCTTCGAGGTGACATACAATCCTTCAAAGCAGTATGCTGTAAGCGGCTCGCGTGCTAAGCCCTCGAATGCCCTGAGCGATGCTGACAACGTGAGTTGGTAAGGGATGTAAGGCCGTTACGAGAACAGCACAACACTCTGCTGCGGTGGCAGACAATGGCGTTTTCCACACCCAGCAGTCGCCACGCGAAGCGCTCCCATAGCTCAAAGCTGGGGGTTCGGCGGCATGTTCGCGCCCTCTGGTGTGGAAGCAACGCAAACAAGCGGAGCCATTGTAGCAAAACATAACGCCTGCCTTCATGGTGAACGCTGTCAATGACACATGGTTTGATAGTTTGGCCCGCAGCACACGCTGTTAAAGCGTTGTTTCAAGTGTACAGGCCTCGGGAGTTGTGGTCTGTAGTCTGGAGTGCAACTGTGCATGTGCGGTATGTTTCCGAGCCGATGTCAGGATGATGGACGTATCCATGTCCAGCAAGTGCTCGCGAAAGCTATTTCACACGATGTGTCAAAGAACGCAGTGTTGCTCGCCTTACATTACATCCACGAACATCACATCTCACAGAATCGCGGTTGAAAAGATACAATCAGTTCACGTTCACGAGAAAGAGCAAATAATTGCTGATGGATAGTGTATGTCCGGTGCAATCAACTGTGCAAGAGCACAGTGTATTGAGCCTCTCCGATGCCAACGTGAATGGAACATGAGAGACCCATGAGCGTGCGATTGCCACCACCCACCACAGTCTGCATTTTTACAGAGTGTTTTGCAAACTTGCGGTGACAGTGAATGGGTGTGGTCACGAAAGTTATCATTCCGAATACGGTGGGCACGGTGCTACCATTGCGTGGAGAATGTGGAGCTCATGAGCAAACGGACATATGTTGTGCCCAGGTCATTGGTGATTTGCGCTGAAACACGAGATATATGTACGCAGTGAGATTGTTGACATGTGCATGCACCACGTCGCAAGCGCGATCAACACACGCGCGACAGACTCACATGTGCACTCTCACGCGCTAGTTTGAGATATGTCAGCGAGATACCCCGAACTTTGAAAAAGTGAGGTACCCCGTTACTTTTACAGCAGTCAGCGGCATCACAACAGTCGAAACCAGAAGAGCACACAGGAACACAAGAGAACAGAAAGACGCTCCCACTACGGGACGTCAGAAGTTGGGAGAGATAGGCCCTCGCGGAAAGCGATGCCGGAAGCGATATATTAAAACTACTTGAGGCGATATATTGAAACTCACCGCCAGCTGGCGCTGGCGACAAGCCGTAATTCCTTTTTTCTACAGCCAGCTTGGTCCTTTGCGCCTGCTGGATATCATAAACACCACCAGATTTGCCCCTGTGAACATTTTTTTCATTATGTGTTTCCGCCAGCTGGCGGTATGTTAAATTATAGGCTTCACGGAAAAGGTGTCAGCGTGTTGGGGCAGTCAATGTATACCACACCTTGACCACGTTGCTTCCTCAATTCATCAGCGCGGTCCGATATCGCGGTGATGATGGGCGTCTTGAGGTCGTGGACCGCTTCCAAGTCCGGCCTTTTGGCGCGCTCCAGCAGTTGCACTGAAGTGTATCCTGCTTCCTCCAAAATGGGGATGTACGTGAGCGATGGCGTGTCACTAATTGCTCCCTCGACCCAGCGTTTGGCGCCCTCATCCATCAGGGAGCAGAAAGAACAGCACGATATCTGCAATGCTGAACTTTGAGTAACGCACATCCTCAGACCGGCATCAGCAAACAACCATAAGCTATATGGCGGATGACAGCTAGCTTGTTGCTGCGGTTGCTAACAAGCTCGTCCACGTTGCTGACAGCAAAGCATCAGTGCGCCTCATGCGCGCCCGCTAACATAGGAGAGCGCTGCGGTATGTCACAGTGAAGAACCGTGAATCTTTGCACAGCAGCAAACGATAACTGAGTTCAATCTAGTCTGGGATCCAGCACATGAATGCACGACACAAGTGACTGACCGCTTGATGCATCTGCCCTCACAGACGCAGCACATAACAAATATACAGTTTCATACCTTTGCTCTGAAAGCTTCCTGCTGGTATCGCCAGCACTAGATGTTTGCACAGTCAGCAAGCGTCAAACACGAATTTGTTGCACCTGCATGCGCCAGTAGAGAACAAACGGGGCATAGAGTACACTGTTGAGTGTTATGAATGCACCTCCAGGGTCCAGGTGCTCATGCTGGAAGCAGTACCCTGGCAGCTACCTCGTACGACTCGGGTGGGATGAGGCTGACAACACCGACGAAGATCCCATGTATGCGTCACACGGCTGATAACATAAAAATTCAGCTTGAGTGCACGCAACGCGCATGGCAGGTGTATGGATACGGCAATGTTGGTAAATCCATCAGAGGTCCTCCCGGATGGGGTGAAACACGCATAAAGATGCAGCCGTGCGTTGCAATTCTGCCCTAAAGCACCCTGTCAGACAAACAATCAGAATCATGCTATGCGGTGGCAGCAACCGTACCACTGACTGGCTGTGTTCGTGCCAGAGGCGCTGAGTACACGAGATGAGCGGGTGAAGGATAACGTCTGACCCCCTACACAGCTGATTGCTAGAAGGTGTATAGAAGTCCTATTGACGGGACTGATGGACTGAAGACGTGCCCAATGTGTTAAGTACACACTACGAAGGAAGCGAACAGGCCAACCATGAATCGATGCAGACAGAGTTAGCAGCTGTACAGACGGCACCTGCTGAGTTTACAAAAGTGATGTATTCCAGTACACAACTCGCACGATGTCAGTTGGATTTGCGAATAAGTGTAGATACTATCTGGGATAGTCGGCAATGACGCATCCAACCCTGACCACCGCACAGTCTGTGCAACAGATTGTGACAAGCAGATCCAGTCCGGACACAAGACCAGAGAAAACCTTTGAAGGCACTGAAATTGTCAGAATAGCCGTATCGTATATATAGTCGTTTACTATGCGAGCGCTCTACCACAAGCAACAGGTAGCCATGTGCGAAGCGGACCACACTTTATTTGGTGCTGCGCAGCGTCAAATACGCGCTTGCAGTGAGAAATACGCGCTTTGCGAGCCGATGCACAACGGAGCAGCAAGGCGTGTACAATATTGCGGTAGCTGACACAGGCAATGCATCGCTGCATCTCAGCAATCGAGTAGCAGCAATGCTTCTAAGCAACCAAGTACAAACATGACAGAGAAACATATCAGTCGTGATAGTAATGAGGGTAAGGTATTGCCATAAGCGGTGTCTACACTCGACGGTGGCGAAGCAGACACATGTGTTTTGCAATGTGCGTATTATCAGTATCGGAATTGTTACACCAGCATGTCCCATAAACGAATGTCCACAATTGATTAGTTGAGGACTCTTACTGTGTCCGATACTATCAGGGATGGACAGGCTTATACATGCGGGTCCGCGACTACGCAAACACAGGGCACGTTGGCACAAAGGACCTACCTTTTACAGCGTATCAACATCAACATACTCACACGAAGTGTTCAGTTGGTCGTTCATGAGCTTTGGTACCAACATCTATACTCAGTGAGAATTTGTCATGCCTCCTCAACGTCCTGCGTGAGCAAGGAGCATGTGTGAAGCTGCACCATCTGTGCAAGACAGGCACCATGAATGGAACCCTTGATTCTCAATGATAAAATGCCGGCTTCGAATAGGTAGGGCCATGACAGCTTTCAACATTGACTTCCTTGCCATCCAAGAACCCCATGAGAACACAGTAGACACATTCTGCCCCAACAAGATTACGGAATCTTGTTGGGGCAGAATCTTTTTTGACGGTATTTCGCCCATATTGCACATTGGGATGCGTAGGAACTTGTTAAAGGTAACTTAACAACTCAATATTGCGATTGATATGCTTTTTGCATTGCTTGGAGCGCAATACAGCTTGCAGACGGGCATCGAGGCGCTAACTGGCTGAGTCATCGGCCCGCTCGAGTCAAGTAGCTGCAGCTGCGTTTCGATCGTGGTGGGGACGGCATCTGCGGCAACCAGCTTGGCGAGCAGCCGTTCGGTTTCATGATGCAGCCGCAGCGTCCGACGTCGTAAAACACATACTACGCCCCTGACGAGATTCGCTTGTACCAAAACCTGGAGGAGGATATATATCAACACGCCGAAACATATATTTAGGGAGCGCATATGCGTGGTGCGCGAGCAGAAGCGGGATCGCTCAACACGGCACCTGCCTTGAAGGCAGGTCGGGCTGCATGATGTCTTGCAGGAAACTGTAATCCTGATTTTACTGATCTATTTCGTGAGCTTTCTTCCATGAGCGTTGAGCCAAACTAACCAAGGCCACCAACAAACTTGCAACCAGCCCGATAGTGATGACATTGTTGCTGTCTGGCGTACAGATGATCGGCATGTGTAGAGGCTTCATAATGTAATGCAGTGTGCAGTGTTGAGCGTGGCAGCTCTCCAAAGGGATATAGAATGTCGGCAAGCGTCGAACCGGGACAGCTGCAGCGTTCCTGGACGTGCATTGGGAGTCGACACTTTTGACGTCATCATCGTCTTCTCCAGTGATATGAGTGCAAGCGATTCGTGTAGTCGGAAGCATACCTACTTTTGTTCCTCCATGCAAAACTTGTCTGATCTCGAGTAGGAACCGCTGTAAATGTCAAGAATCACGAACGTGAGTTCATTTGCACCCATTCATCTGCAACCGAGTAAACATTCCTTGCGGATTCCCGGCTGCTTGCGTATTGAGCACACAAAAAACTGTGACGAAACATGCTGGTCAGCAGGCACCATAGTCCACACAGCCGAAATTGACGGCCATGTGGACAAACTTGCAGCAACTGCAACATACAACAAAGATGCTGATGTCAACGAAAAGGACCTCAGAACATGCCATACAGTGTCCTGCACATGAATTGAACATTCCTTATGCGCATATCAGTGCTGCTCACGGTTCTAATGCAGGGAAGATCTCTTTCGACAGATGACAGCATTGCGTAATACTGCCATCCACTACTTTGGACTCCTTTGTTGCTCAAACTGCCAACCGTTCCCTGTCCATGCAGCCACAATGCCTGTTACAGACGTCCATCACCTCAGGGATCGCCGGGACAGCGAGAGCACGCCATCTGCAATGGCATCGAACTGTAAGCACCCAGAATGATCTTTTACTTTGCCACCTTCTTCATCTTCCCCGACTAGATGCGAGGATGCCAGGTGCATTTCCGCGCTCTTGGAGGCACAGGTGAGCTCTTCATCGCGGTGACCACATTGGTCGTGTCATTAATGTTTTACGTCGTGTCCTTTTGATTCCCAAGCAATTCTTGGAGTTGCCAATGTCCAAGTGGATGCGGTAGTGTTGCCAAAAGATACATCATCATCATCACATCCTACAACAGCTCTGTCCGGAATGTTGTGGCGATATGCTTTTTTCATATGTGCTGTCATTCTTGCTACAGGCAATGCATGGGTTTCTAAGAGATGAGCTTGCAAAGACGCGCGCTCTCGTACTGATATGGCATTCTCACTAGGTGCAGGTCATCTACGTCAAGACCCACAACTCCATCGGTGTCAGGCAGGAGGGCGCAGACATCAGCCTCTTCAGCACATTGTGCCACTTCGTGCGATGTCCAATATGTGCGTGATCCGCCCATTCGGTGGGAACGACTCCGTCGGCGTCTATAAGTTTGCCATCCAGCGCAAGGGTGACCTCAACCTACTCATGTTCTCCCGCAAACTCATCCGAATGCTCGCTGGCTGCACCGTAGAGGGCGTAGCCAAAAGTGGCTACGTCGTGAAGGACTGCAAGGACACCCCCTTGCTCAGCCTCATCGGCACGGAACGTCACCCTCGCATCAGTGCAGCTGAGAAGCTCGAGGTCCAGGGCGTGGAGGTGCATCGAAGGGCTGTGGGCGGGTGTCTAGTTATTGGGTAGATTGAGTGTCTCGTGTTTATTGTCTTTGTCACGACTGTCATGCATGGGCTGAATCGAGTAGCAGCTAACAACGTTCATCTAGCTTGTTACCACTGTGTTGAGGTTTGCCACTCCACTCTCACAACGAAACGTTTGGTGCCTTCCAAACTGACTGGCTCACGGCTAAGCCTGTGATGTTGGCCGTGTCTGTCAGCTTGGCATGCATGTGCAAGAGTGTCTCAAGGCAAATTAAAGGCTGATGTAGATGTCAAAGCAAAACTGCTGCACACGCGCCTTGTGTAGTTCGTAGAGTTGCCAAATGCGACTTGCAGGATGCCATGGCATTGCAATTTGCTCGATCAGACAAGACAAAAAATTCAGAAGTCACACTGCAATGCTTTTCTGCCTGGCACTCCTTGCCGTGCGAAGACGTCATTCTGCTAGGACCCGCGGGTTTCGGCAAGACCAAGTTGTGCGCGCTTGTGAACAAATCAGCCAACGCCTCGGGTCGGCCCAGTGTCCGCACAGCTCTGCTTGCTCTTTTCGCCGCACATCGAACATCAAGGGTCGGAGGTCGGCCTCGGCCATGCATCGCAGCAGTGGGTGTCATCCTCCGTCAGCTGCGGGTGGTTTACCGACCGGGTTGCCATGGAGATCGCTGGTCGGTATGTGACAGCAACAAACCCTAGAACCGTGGATCGCGTAATCTACCACGAGAACATAGAACCTCAGTACTCCGAACAGCATAAGATGAACCCAGAAGTCAATATACGTATCCTTTAATATGAACCACGTCCAACGAGGTTACGGTCTCGGACCAGTGTCGGGCTGCGGATAGGCTGAGGTGCATTGGGGCGTCACGAACAAGCATGCCAAATAAGCGTGTGGGCGCTGTTAAAGGGAATCCGCATATACAGAACCTTATGCTGTTACACGGTTTCCGTACAGGAGGCAGCGCACCGTTTCGACTTCGCCAGAGCTGACAGGAAGATCCAGAGCGCGACATCCTAGCCCTGTGGAGGTGCCCAGTGCAAAGGGCATCGAGAACCAGAAGAGTCCAACCATCATGAAACTCGTGAACGAGGATGAAGGCCTTGCCGCGACAGCCATCGCCCAGAACGCTTGATCGGCAAGCATTCCACCTGCATCGGCTTTACTGTCGTCAAATCTGAGGCAAGCATGCCTGTATCAGCCTACCATACATGATACACTACACAAATTATATCATGTACCATAATTGTAGTACATCTACTTCAATAGTACATGATATATCATATATGTTCTTGTATACATACAGTGTTAGACTGGCAAGATGCATGCTGAACGTCATAGAGCATGACAGCCTGCTTCCATGTGGTTGAAAAGAAGGTCCGCATATGTGAGCATCCCAGCAGGCAAGCGGACTGGAGTAATGACATTCCAACCGTGGCTGCCCACTCCATTTCTATCTCCTTGATTGTTCTGTCCGTTTCTTACCCCCCAAGGACTGTGCTTTTCCTGTGGCACTGAATGCTTTGGATTCCCTCCTTTGCAATTGTGTTGAGGTACTCTGTCGTCAGATGCCTTCGCTCACCATCGTTGCAATTGACAGCCTGCATTGCTTCCAATGGTGAACTGGCCGTGCGTTGTTTGTAAATGTCTCTCGTTGCCTGCCCATGATTGACTGCATCGTTCGTTTTCTACAGGTTGGCTTTTGAGTTGCGTCCCATGCATCGTTATTGCCTCTGTGGACAACATCCTTTGAGGGGCCCATCCTGGTTCTGTGCGTTAGATGTTGAGTGCTGCACTTCGGTTTGGAATGGACTTTGTTGTTGCTGCAACCTTGCCATTAGCCAGTGCCTCCCTGTCGGTGACCTGCATTTGTCAACACTGGTCACAGAGAGCACGCATATATGCGTATATGGACCCATATATGGACTTTTGTTTACTCTTGCAAATGCCACATGTTGTTTCAAAGTGTGACACGCACCGAAATCGTTAACAAAGCCAATGAAGGCACTCCAAGAACTCATGGTGAGAAAGGAGCCGTGTGCATTGCCGGTCACAGGATACACCTCCGAGACCTTCATCAGCCGGTCCCAGACCTGCATCGTCACAATCCAAAGGAGCGAAGTGGCACCACACATGTCCAGTTGATGGGCATGGCATAAAATCCGCCCAAATTACATTGAAAACGAGGTTCGCTCTGTCCGAGAAACCGCATCAGAAGTGTGGTGGGTGTGATCATTGTGGGTGCCTCTTTGCAGGGCACCTCTGCAACCGAAGACCATTTCGGTCGTTTGTGAGGCAAATATCAAGAACACGTACCGATGGGAATAGTCAACGCTGCTGCGTACAAGTTGATTTCTGTGAGAGCAGTGACGACGGCGGCCCCGTTCATGACAAGCATGGCAGACATAGTGCAGTTGGTAGCCAGGCAGAAGAACAAGAAGGTCAGATGAGCGCCAGTGCCCCACCGCACCTTAACGATCTCTAGCACTGCAAGCAATGTACGCATTGGCTGTTGGACGAATGTAGTATGTTTGATGTAGATCAGTGCTTTTAGGGTGAGTGTGATGCTAGTTACAGTGCAACAAAGACTACAATTTGTTGCAGCAACAAACCTTGAATACCGTGAACGCTGTAATTCTGCCATGAAATATAGAGCCCTGGAAACAGGAACAGTACAAGGTCACCCAGTTATATGAATCATGCACCATGTCCAACGAGATGATAGTCTCAGAGGGGTGTCAGGAGGTGAAGCGTTGAGGTTCACCGGGACAGTCAAAAACCAACAAGCCATCCAAGGGGTATGAACCTGGGTTAAAAGGATCCCGGACTACTGAACTCTTAAACGGTTACAACATCGCTCAGAATTTAGTCGATCAACTGCCTGTGCCAGCACACATCACAGGCCGCTGCATGTTTGACAATGCAAGACACTCTCTGTGCTCTGTAAGCACCTGTGTGGGCCTTGGTGGCCCTGACTTTGAGGTGCTGCGCCAAAAGCACAAAAAGGAGCACCTGTGAAGGAAGAAAAGAAGTAACAAAGTGTGCTGTGGTTGCTATGACATTTTGTGACTCTGGCCATGGTGGCACTTGCAAGCATTGACGTATTGTCAACGCGTCCTTGGTTCATTGTAACACACAAGCTTGCATGCACATATGTAGTCAACCAACTGGTTGGGGTTGTCACCAAGTGGTTTGCATGTCGAACACTGCATCATTATGAGCAGGACGGTACTCCTGCTTGATCTCGAGAGCTTGTACTGGCTGAATGACTGTGATGGCAAATCCAAGGAGCGCTGGCGCCACTTTGCCAGAATTTCCCAGAGTGTTGTCGTGTGTTTGCAGACAGTTTTGAAAGGTCTCTTTTGTTGAAACACAATGATGACAAGACACACTCAGTTGAACTCAACATCAGTGATCTCATCACCTGCACATCAATGAACGGTATATCCCGGAATACTTTCACAAGTCAATAGACGCTGCTTTGACGTCGTCGCAAAGGAGGCGATGCGAGCAGCGATGGGATTGCAGTGTTCAGAAGTGGCCTCAGAAGTCTTGTTCACAGACTTGGGCCTACTGCCCCCCTCGCTTCTAATGGATGCCTCTAAACAATGCTATGACAAGCATCTGTCCACTTTACAGGGAACTCGATGGTGTAAACTGGCAAAAGCGAATCGTTTCCCAGGGCACAGAGCAGTCGGACGCCCGAGGGTAGGGGCCAATTGGCAAGGAGAGGTGCAGAAATTTTCAGCGGACATTTGCCACGACCTGAATATCTCTGACATCTTCAAAGCCCCTACAAAACAGCAGGTCGCTAGGCGAATCTCCTCCAGATCTCAAGGGGGAGTGCGTGTAGTGAATGTGCCAGTGCTGGAAGCAGAGGCGTTGCCTACTAATGAGGTTGATAGGCAACACCTCCTTGACAATATCTGGAGTTGGTACTTAATTCAAGGGAAAGCCAGATATGTTGCATCGCCGCATTCTGCGGTGCCATGGAAGTGGGCGTGCATCGGTGAACAAACACGCAGGCTTGCACCATATCTGTCAAGTTTGTCCTCTGTTCGGGCTCGTACTATCATGAGGGTTAGGAGTGGTAAGCTGTTTGCCCTACGAAGCCGACTTCAAAATCAGACTTACGAGTTTGTGGATCCCGTACAGTATCACTGCAAGGACTGCGACGAGCATTTGGGGGATGCTCACACAGGCTGTGTTCACTGTACCGTGGATTGTCCCATCTTGTGGCCAAAAATAGACCAATTTCTTGAAACGGTTGGAGGTCTTGGATTACAAGGTGGGAATTTGGCAACTAAATTGGAATCTCTGTGGAGAATTGAGCTCCTGACAAAGATTTTGAGTGTGGGTTGCGACGATCTCCCAAAGGAATTGACGGGTCGTTTTTGGTCAGCCGTGGCTGACCTCCTTTCTTGCAGGGTACAGGACGAAGAGGATGAAGACATGTCAGGTCAGGTTATGGTAAGTCAGGCTGGTCAAGGTACGCTTGCCTCAGGTGATGGTAATGATAACTCCGATTCCCAAGTAGTTCTTGGAGTTGCCAATGTCCATGTGGATGCGGTAGTGTTGTAAAAAGATACATCATCATCATACTTTAAGTATAATAGCAGCATACATTGAATTGTTCAGTGTGTACAACAGTTCCTACAAGCTGCCACACTGATATTCTGCTAAGATTGTCTCATTTGACCTCTTCGGATGCTAATCTATCTTTTAGATATTAGACATGGTTAAACCATGAGCCATAATACATGGCAATCTGCGACAGGTATAACAATTCCAGCAAAGCCTTTTGGGACAATGCTGCTGCAACCTTTTGTCCATGCATTGGCATGGCAACAGGTGAACTAGGACAATGTATTCAATGATCTGCAAGTAAACATGGTCATGTCTGGCCTGACAGCTGAACCAGGACACTTCTCTTTGGTTTGAACATGGCGTTACACAACCTGAACAATGCTGTTTCAGAAAACGGTGGGTGCTAGATCATCAATGAAGGACACCTGCACTTGTGGTCAGTCAAGGCATAAGCAGTAATATACCACCTAGGTGTCCAATGCATATTTTACGCTATCGCTAATCCAGGGAACCGCAGGCGCCTGCTTGGACAGGCAGATAGGATGGTATGCTCATGAACTCAATGCTGCAAAAAACGGGCAAAATGTTGCGGCTCAGGCTCTGCTGGTGTAGAAACCCATAATTCCGTTCTCATACAGAGTTTCAAGCTCACAAGGAGCCTCAACACCCCGTGTGCGTGAGCACACGATGTCAGTGGGAAAGTATGGCATGCTCTCTCCATACAGCATTGCCACTAATTGTTCATCGCGTTAGGTCCCAATGAAGGCTGGGACGCTCATTCTCCAGGTGCTGCTGCTGGGAGTCACGCTGCTGGAGCAATTTCTGTATTCGTTTTTCCAGCGCTTCGAGGCCCTTTTCTCCCCCTGCCGCCAACGCAGTGTTTGATGTCCCGAGCGACCCTGTGCTGCACCTTGCAGCCCTGTAGGGGTGGACTGAAAGTGTTTTCTGGCTTGTGCTGCAAAGCGTGTTCTGCGAGGAGGCTCCGGGGAGGTCCTTGCATGTGCTGGAGGTGCCTTGTCCCGCATCATTGGTGGATGATGACGTGTTGGTGTTGCTATCCCCCTGATGAAGACCACGTCGTGGTAGTGCAGATGCCGATTGCATGTGATAGCCAGATGTGCCCGAAGGAGCGCTTGGTATCGGTGTCCGAATTGCAAAGGATGTCAGACTCGCCTCGTCCAGACTGCTACTTGCTGGGTCCTCGCTCCTGTTGGGCGCCGAGATCACTGCTTCCGTTGTCGCCTGGCTGGGGGGTCGAGGAAGGCACCTTGTTGGCACCGCGTGAGGCTCAGCAGATGCAAGGATGTCATTCGCAAGCTGCAACGACGAGCGCGCTTGAGCAGGGATCAAGTCGGGCATCGTCGCAGCCAGAGAGTGAGAGTGAGCACGACTTTGAAGCAGCAGCAGCGGCGGCGGATGCAGTGTGCTCTGCAGCTGCAACCAGTCACGCTCCGCGTCAGAGCCGGCTGGGTCGGTGCGCCCCGTGTAATATGACGACCCAAGGTGCTTTGCGGAGATCGGAGGCATCGGAGGGCGAAGGATGGGGTCCGGTGAAGGGGGGGGGCTGGGTGAGCGGGACGCGGACGCGCTGCCGGGCCACTGTCTGTCCACGTGCGCCTGGATGGCGTCAACGGCGGAGAGCGCAGCCTCCATGCAAGGGTCCATCCGGCAGGGAGGGACCTCGCGGGGGGGACTGCAGCTGCGCGCCCTTGTTGGGACAGGCGCCTGAGGCAGGCTGCGTGTCCGGAGTTCCATCCCGCTGCGAGCCAGATCTGCTGCTTGCCATGAATTGAACGCAGCGGTGTCTCGCCAGCGTGACGCATGTGGAGACGTCGAGCGGCCCTGATTGATTTGCTCGCCAATTTGAGGCCCTTGCCAACCTGACGCCATTGGAGGATCCAGAGACGCTGATCCCGCCATTTTAAGCCCAGGTGACCACGCTCGTGACTCACACCCCGCGTTGGGCCTGTCCGATATGTCAGCCCATCCACTGGGCAGAGGCTGAGAGGAGAACACGGTCTGGTCTGCGGAGCGCGAGTCCATCTCCGGCACTGGGGAGCCAGCCCTCGAGTGCATGGTGCGATGCACTGGTGATACGGACCTCACAAGAGGTGGGGAGGGGCTGCGGCGTGCGGCCCTGGCGTCGTGGGACGCCCGCATGCCCGAGAAGGATGCTTCACACGCCTCAAACTCGCGCACATGGTCGCCGGAGCTGTCGGGCCAAGCTGCCTCAGCAGATAGGATGCCAGCATGCCCGTGTGACGTGTCTGTATTAAGCTGTGCACAAGAAGAGAAGCTTCGTGGCCAGCGAATGGGCACGCTACCCACATCAGGAAAGTGCCAGGAGCGCTCAGCACCTGCGGACGCCCGCCCATGCCTGTTCTGAGGATACCTACAGCTGATCGTGCGGGAGTCGTCCAAGGCCGTGCATGACAGCTCGCTCTCGGATGGTTCTACAGCACGGACAATGCGGTCGTGAGTGCCCCCAACTGCTCTCGCTCTGTATGCCTGAAGGATCGGCTGTCTAGAGACAGACGGTCGGCATGCCGACAAGCTTGTGTGCCCATCATCCGAGAGACTGCCGATGCTGGAAGGCAGTTGACGTACAGCCTCGCGCAGGTAGGGGCGAGGCTCGAGAGGATCACATGGTCGGTGCAGCTCGGCACATGCCAATGCATCGATGGAGGCGCGCACTGAGCTTGCCAGACGTGGTGGATCGTATCTGGGGCCCTCCGATGGCTGACCACAGGGCTGCTGCGTGGGACTGTGCAGGCCATGCTGAGGCCGCCATCGTCCAGGGTCCCTTGATGAGTAAGCCATATCCGCCAGGTCTTCAGTTGACGCTCGTAGCCTGCAGCACCCCCACAGCGGTCTCAGATGACAGGGCTGTGATTCCCTGGTTGGTTTGTCCCTTGAGACTGACAAGCTGATGATCGAGCACACATGGCACCTTCATGCTCATTCCAGGAAGCATATAAGGAATTGACGGGCCGTTTTTGGTCAGCTGTGGCTGATCTCCTTTCTTGCAGGGTACAAGACGATGAAGAAGACATGTCAGGTTAGGATATGGTAAGTCAGGCTGGTCCAGGTACGCTTGCCTCAGATGAAAGTAATGGTAGCACTATGATTCCCAAGTAGTTCTTGGAGTTGCCAATGTTCATGTGGATACGGTAGTGTTGTAAACAGATACATCATCATCATATGAACGCGCAACTAGGGCGGTAGAGTACGGCCCTTCCCGGTGACATAAGGACTGCTGGTCCAACACCGCACACACAGCACAGTGTGGAGACAGCTAGGAAGCGTACTCATCGAACTGTCGCTGCACCTCACGGCATCCCAGCTGCACCACAGCGTCTTTGTGCTCCCGAAGCGTCTCGCAGTCATCGATCTCTGAAGTGTTTGCGCGAGCTTCACGTGCTATATTGAGCCACGTGCGGAGCAATTCGCTCGCGCGAATTTGCGTCAGCGTGTCCTTCGCGCTGCGCATCCTCGCTTGGAGCCCCCCTGAGTCACGGATGACAAACAGCCAGCAGCAAAAGGCCTGGCGGAGGGCAGCCTTGCCAGAGGCAGAGTGTCGATAGCGAGTGCGGGCGCGGCAGGTTGCATCGTGGTCGATGTATAGGGTTCCTCGCCAGGCATGCAGTGCACGGCGCTTGAGTAGGAGAGTGCGTTGAGCGACGGCGCTTCGGCAGGCCGCCAGGGGACCCTGCACTGCCACCTTCCAGCGCAGGAGCGCTGCTCTGAGGAAGATCTCGCGCCTGCGGCGCCCGATCTTGGTCATACGTGACCTGCAGACATCTTGGCTTTCATGATCATGGAGAGTTCAACACCACAGCTGATGTGCCTGCAGGTTTGGCTAATGCACAACTGCCATGCAAGGGGTTAGGGCAACAAGCACATGTACGCAACAGCCTTGTGAGAACCATGCAGTGCAATCCTGCTGGCTGCCATTTGCCAAGTGTTCATTGCGTGTGCTTGCGATTGTCTGCGAAGAGCAACAGCAATGCCTGCAATCGTGCAATACGTTCACGACACTCGTGACGCACCATTGTGAAATGCGTGGAGGGAAACCCAAAGGTGCACATGCACAGAGGGCTGCTGAGCGTAACCCACATGACAATGTATATCTTGACAACGCTACCGCATCTCATAGGGTGATGATGTATCTTTTTATGACACTACCGCATCCACATGGACATTGGCATCACATAGGGTGATTAAGGCAATACCATTCATTGGATTCCATGTCAATGTGACGCACCTATGCTTTTGCAGCAGCTGAATGAGGTTCCGCCATGCACTGAAGTGCCGCAGCTTGCACCGCCGAAGCATGTAGCGCTCAATGAATGCTGACACGATGGTGCGGCCCCTACCAATGAGCGCCTGGTGCAGCCACCGCTGCCAGACGCCCTTCAGCAGCTCCACTAGCCGCTTCCCACAACAACGCACACACAGCCTCCGAACAGCTTTACACCATGTCAGGTATGATTTCCAGTGCCAGAACGCCCTCCCTTGGGCCTGGAACCGCAGCTTGATGAGGCATCGCTGAACGATCACACTCTGCCGCCGCCTGGACGCTACCCCCTGCCTCCATGCCCGAAAGGACATGCCCAGCAACCCTGGAGCACGAATGTCACGTGACACATTCAATAGCTGGATGATCTTTGAACCTTGTTTCAAATGCTCGGCAAACATTGCCTGATGAATTGCGTTGGTGCACTGTAGCTTACCAGGCAACTCGACCGTCGATGATTTCAATTCCATTCATTCTTCGCAGTGTGCATACAGACGTCATGGTTGTCAGCCGACCAAGAATTGTGCCAGCAATGATGATGATGACATTTCAGCAACCCTGTGGCCAGCAAAGAGCGACGAGGCCCACCTTTGAGTATCGACTTGGCCATGGCAGCCATGCGGCCCTCAAGTGAGCGCTTTTGAAGCACCGCCGCTTGCCACAACCGGAACGAGTGTGCTAGCGAGCGATGCAGGAACCGCGAAAAGCAGTTGGCTGCAGCGACACGCTTTCGGCGGGAATCCATCGCAGATTCCCGCCAGCTGCGGAACGCGGAATGTACCCGCCGAAGGACAAGGCGACGCATGCACGCTGCAGCACGCAGCTGCAGGGTTTGCGTGTGGAGCGTGGACTGCCACCACTTGGTGAAAGCATTTGCGAGGCTGCGATGGAGAAGCTTGGCAAGGGCTCTGGCGGCGGCGGAGCGGCCGTCGCGTTTGAAGTCGACAGCCGCTCGCCAGGCCCCGAACGCTGATGCCAGTGAGCGCGAGGAGAGTCGTCGAACAGCTTTTTGGAGTGTTGCACGCTGCGCTCGTGCTATGGATACGAACGTCACCCATGTTGCAAAAGCACGCGCTGCTGCACCCTTCTGCATTCTTCGCACAACTGCCAGCGTCTTGGCGTCCTCGGCCTTTGTTGCCCTCATCTCCATTCGCCACGTCTGCATGCATGGGCTCCTTCATTACAAAATGTTATCCTGTCTTTGCTGGCAGGCGCCACAGCGGCACCGCCATTCGACTGCACTGCTGGTGTGCATCATGGCCTCGGATCATGCATCTTCACCAGCAGAGGAGACACACATGGCTCACAGGCCGGGGACAAACAGCATTGCAAAGAGTTGTGGCGTGCCTGGAAAGCCCTCGCGGTAATGGTGTGCAGCAAATTTTTGGCGGCTTTGAACATCGCCAGCCGTTCATGCCTTGCAACATCCACATGGTCAAGCCAGCGGTCGAAGAAGTGAGCCAGCTCCCGCCGCAATGCTCGTCGCATTAACCCATCGAGTCTTGCACGAGCAGCTACTGTCTTGCGCACGACACCTCGCCACGTGTTGAATGCCCGCGCCAGCTTGCTTGCGATCACCGTCAGCAGAATCCTCCGAACGGCCGCCTCATGCTTGGCCGCGCCCCGGCAGTACCGATACCAGCCCTCGAGCGTGACTGCGAGCAGCCAGGTCGCCGCGACGTGTATGGATTCCCCCCTCACCTTTTGAAGCTTTGCCACGACGGCGCGTCGCAGCGCCCAGCAGCGTGCTGTATGCTCACGCCATGTGGCCCAAGCTGATGTCACGCGGCGGTGAATGAGCTTGGCAATGCAACGCGTGAGCAACTGCTTCTCCCGCCGTCGCTGGGTGGCATGCTGCATCCAGCTGCAGACACTCTCGCAATGTCAGTCAGCTGCAGCATTCAAATCATCATCCATGCAGTCTTGCTCAATGAAATGCGGTTGCTCTGTGACCGCTTGACGGCCACGCTCGTCAAAGCCTGTGAAAAGTAGGTTGCAAGCAAGATATGCCCTCCTGCTCAACAGTACTTTGGCGCTTCGTCATCAGCCCTATCTGGTTCCTGTAAACTTGTACAGCGAGCCAACTCGCCTATGGTTGCCAAACAAGTGGTTTGCGTATCTATGCAAGCATGTGTCATACCTGCCGAATGCAGCATTGAGCGTGATCTGGCGCATCTTCTTCATGCAGCGAGCCACCAGAGCACGCTGTCGACGGTGAACATGCACAGCATCCGCCCACGTTGCAAACGCTGCAGCGATGCTCGCGTGCCGGATGTGGGTGCAAGCGTCCAAAAGCAGCACCCGGCCAGCTTTGAGCCGCGCGCATACGTTTGCCCATGCGCTGAACGACATCGCCTGCAACTGGTGTGTCATCTTGATGACGGCCCGGAGGACCTTGAAGCGAGCAATCCTGCGAGTTTGAGCCGCATCAGCCCAGGCCGAGAAAGCCATGGCTTTGGTATGTAGCTCAATGCGTTTGCAAGCGGCAGTGAGCTTCCTGCGGCCCTCGCTCGCGCCGGTGGCTGCGTCCCTCCAGCCGTCGAACGAGGCTGCCAGCATGCGCTGAGCAAGCCGCCGCAGCGCGTGTCGGAGGGCTGAGCGAACGTGTCGCGTGTGGTCGGCCGTCACGCGCCATGTGTTCCATGCAGTCGCGAGCTGCTGGTTCACCATGCGGACTCGGATCCGCATGAGCCTGACCTTGAGGAGCTTGGTCTCCGCTGCGAACTCACGCCATGTTGCCCACGCACGTGCGAGCATGGACTTGAGTAGCCGCGTGAACACCATGGTGGCACGATGGCGTGCATCCAGTGCCTGCCATGCCGTGTCTCGCCATGCCATGAATGCTAGCGATTTTGTCCTTACTGTCAAGCGAGCCAAAACACCTGCAAGCTATGATCACTGTCAGACGGTAAGTAAGAGGCTGGAAAAGTTGTCTGTACTACATGACGCTGCCGGTGCTGCTACTTGCGCACGCGTATCACACTTTGTAGTTGTTCCGTGCTGCAAGACCGATGCGCCTTGTAGCAAAAGTAGGTTGTGGTCTCCAGCACATCAGGAGACTCTTGTCAACGAGAGTACATCTGCGGAACATGTGACAAGGGAGGCAGGCAGCAACAGCGCACCGTTTGCCACGCGGTGCTGAGCTTTGCGCTGTGCAACAGCGGTTCGCCAGCCGTAAAAAGCGGCCAACTTTGCGCGGTTGAGAACCCTGACAATGGCGGCCCTCGCAATGGCACGCCGAGCAGCGCCCAGCTGCCACGCATCCTTCCACGACCTCCACGCAAGCGACGTCCGAGCAAACGTCCACGCCATCAGTGCCATCTGGAGCTTTGTGCGAAGCGCCTTCCGTTCTCCTACCCAAGTCGTCCACGCATTGTACGCTGAAGCCACAGTCGTGTTGAGCAGCCGAGCGGCAAGCGCATGAGCCCTTGTGTGCCGCTGTTGACTGTGCAGAACCTCCTCAGCCCAACAGGAGAACGCGGAGGCAACGATCCCAGCCTGGAGCCTACGCATGATGGCGGTCGCACGTTGTCTAGCGCCAGCCAACATGTGAGATGTGTCGCGCCACCCGGAAAACGCACACGCTGCCGTCCGAAACACGACGGTGCAGTGATGCGTTGCATTGCGATCCGCCTGCTGTGCTCGGCTTCAATGAACTCACGCCATGCAAGCCAGGCGGCTGCTTCAGTCCGTTTTTGGAGCTTCCGGATGATGCCATCCACTGCAGAGCGGGCTTCGGCCTTCAGTGCGGCTGCCATCACCCACGCCCTCCAGGCAGCTGCCATCTTCTGGTGCAGCATCTTCTGCAGGAAGCGCTGCATGACGGCTCTGCAGGCCTTGGCGGCCAGCGCGGCCTCCAGCCAGCATCGGAACGCCCTCGCCAGCGTCCTGTTCATCAACCTTGCCAGCGCACGCTGCGCGATGTACATGCTCTTGTCCGAGGTCCGTTCATTCACGGCTGCAACGAACTTCCATGCTTCGAACGCCTCAGCTTTGACCTGCTTACGGCGACCAGCGTCATGCAACGCAGCGCAAAGGCGATTGACTCAACAGTCTCAAGGAACGAAGGGAGCATTTCTTGATGGCAGGTTCACGCCCTTTTTGATGCTTCACAACTCTCAAATGCAAATGATTTGTCCGGACATCATCAGATGATGATGCAAGCTAGACCAACAGAATTGTGTAGGGCACACAGTTGGAGGAGACACTTGCATGTGTCACCACAACACCATCAAACGCACAGACATAAACGACCTCGCTGCTATCCAGGTTGGTTCCCGCTGGTACTATTGCTGTGGCAGGCTACATGCACATGCGAAGAGGCACCTTGTCTGACAGCCTGGCAATGCAGTTCGAGGCAACAGCTGTGTTGCGCTTGTGCCGTCGCACAGCAGCCAGCCAACCATAGAACCCGTTGGAGAGGCTCCTGTGCATTAGCTTTGCAACGCATGCTGCCAGCACGCGCCTCGTGCGCCTGTCGGCGCGAGCATGCTCCCGCCACGTCTGCCATGCTTCATACAATGCCCGCTTCAAAATTTTGACAAAAATGCTGCCAGCCACCATGCGCTGCGCTTGTCGAAACTGCACAATCAACATGCTGTCACTTGGCTGATACACGTATTCATTAGACAGACGAGGAGGCTCTCATTTTCTCAGACATAGTGGCTGCTCTGCGTATCAAGGACACTCGTGGAGGGCAGTGCGCTGAAGGCACCACCTATAATGCCCATCTCCACGTGACCTGTTTCTTCATTTTTTCTTCATGCGTTGACGGGCATGTTGACCAGTTGTCCGGTGTGGTTCATTGCAAGTATCAACATGAGTCATCGCTTGATCACGCATATTGGTTGCAGTGCATCAAGATTGGGGCGACAATGTATCGCGGAGCCGATCGGCATCAGGACCGGGCTCAAGAGCTGATGCCACAAACCTGTGAGTGCTCTCGCCACGCGGAAAAGGCTGACGCTAGCGCGCGGTTCGACCAGCGGGCGCCGACGTTGAGCAGAACCCTCCGGGTGTGATGCCCCTGAAGCACGCAGTCGACCCACACGCCCCACGCGAGGGTAAGAGTGCGATGCAACAGGCGCGCAACGACTCGCGCAGCTGACTCACGCGCTCCTCGCGCCGTCAACGTGGCATCCACCCAAGCAGTGAATGCTGTGGCAAGGGAGCGCCGCATCATCCGTCGAAGCATGTTTGCAACTACCACGTTGTTTGATCGTAGAGCTCGAGCCGCATGGTGCCAGCTGGCAAACGCGGCAGCGACGTTCCTTCGCTGCATCCGTGCCATGACCACTCGCCGCTGCGCATCCTCTTGCTTCAGTGTGGTTATGCCTTCCAACCAGGCATTGAATGCAGCGGAGAGCTCTCGCCTGATCGCAGTCGCCAGGACACGTTTTGCGACGCGCTTGCGGCACACACGGCGCCACCAGACGGCAAAGGCGCGAAGCGTGCGGCTGCGCCCGGACTTTCCGGGTTATTTTCGCTGCTGCGGCTGACTGGGCACGATGTGCGATGGCCCAGCGCCACCAAAGTGTATGCAAGCCCTGCGCCTGCGATCCCGATAGCGCCTGTCCACCTGAGAACAGAGGAGGGCCTTGTCCTGCACCGTCACTCCCAGCCCATCAGCAACATGACAAGGAGTGAGCAGCGCATTGAAGGGACGACGATTTTCATTGCACAACGCAATTGCTATGTTTTGCGAGCAACAGAGGTACAGAGTACATAGCAACTGTCAATGCTGATAAACGGCTCATTGCTCACCCACCCACCCATGTCGCCATCCAGCCCTTGTGCGAATCTCAGGCTGCCCTCCCCCTCGCATGCTCTGCAAGCGAGCTTATAACCCCTGTGCTCACCCAGAGACTCACTCATGCTCTCTCCAACCGCACCTGTGACGATGCAGACTTGCGGCGCCAGCGGTTGAACGCAGCTGTGAGGACCTTACGCTTTTGCAGGCGGCGATGCGTTTCGAGGATCTGATAGCCCACCTCCTCCGCCATGACACTTTGAGTGTACCAGACGTGGAAACGACCTTGAGGCTGTGTGACTGACGCTTGTCACGCATGACGTCGACAATGCCGTGTGCCCTCGCCACAGCCTCCACCGCTTCGCGCCAGCGCATAAACGCTGATGCCTTTGCTCGGTTCAGCATGCGCGTCAGGAAACTGCATGAACCATAATGTTGTTGATAGCTGCAGATTGGCAGTGGCACCCAGTACCATCTTGAAGGCATTGCAGTTCTGCCCAGGCTTTCATGACTACCTTTACACAAACACGTGGCGCACACGAAGACTGGTTAGATGCTGATAGTGTCAGCATGGTGTAGAAATGAAGGCAGCTGCGGTGAGAAGATTACGCAGCCATGTTTGCACAGAACGGAGGCCCCTTACGCACACTTGTGTTCTGCAAGCGCCTATGGCTGCAAAGGGATCTGAGGAGCGCACCGCTTGAGGCGTCCCTGCAGAGCGCGCATATCTTCGGCCCAAGCCCGCCACTGTGCAAATGCGGCAGCCATGGCCGACCGCGAAAGCCGGACCATCGCCGCCGCAGCCACACCGCGGCCCTTGGCGATCATGGTGGCGTGCCGACGCCACATGACGAACGTGCTGACCAGAGCTGCGTTCCTGAGCTTTGCAAGGGCTTTCGCCAGAACGAGATTATGACGCCGCGCAGCCCCGGTGATACTCCTCCAGGATGCAAACGCTGCTGCAAGGCTCCGATGTTGGATCCGTGCGCACGTGACCCCAACAATCGCCAGCGCCTCGTGCTTCACGGCGACCGCGAGACGCCATGCGCGGAAAGCTCCGGCCAGCTGATAGTGCATGATCCGCCGAAGCGCCTTCGACATGACTGCGGCCTGTGCTTTCCACAGGTGCACGACTTCCACCCACGTCGTGAACGCAGCGGCAAGCTTGCTCCGCGCGATCTTTCCACTCGCCTTTGCAAGCAACCGCTCACGGTCGAGGGCGCTCAGCAGGCACCCACACCAGGCGTCCCAGGCCATGCGGAGGATTCGATTGCTGATGCGCATGAGTGCTTGCTTGATGACCGTGTTGCGGTGCTGTTTTCGCGCCACGGCTGTGCACCACGAGGTCCAGCAGCGGTCCAGCGCCCGGTGCTGCCATTTCAGCAGCGTGCGCTGCACCTTGACAAGACACTTCCGTTGCTGAAGGGTCCAGAACCGCCATGTCGAGTAGGCACGTGACAGCACGCTCTTCGCCATTCTTTGCGCAACGCGGCATCCAACAACACGCATCCGCTTCCGCTCACATGCAGATTCTCGCCTGCGTCCACGAATGATTTCAGAAATTGTCTCATTGCCACAATGAGCTGCTCCACGTGTGTGCTTAGAAACGATTTCTGCGAGGAGACTCGCGTGTGACCGTGCATTGCCATGAGAAGCAAAGATTGCATGCATGACTGACCTGCCACGTTTCTCAACACTGCCGCATGCTGCTGGTAAGAAGCAAGGTACATTGACGACACAGATGACTTGCAGAATGACATGCTTGATTTTCCCAGGCTCTTGATGCCAAAATCTGGTGTCGTTCATGGGCTCGCTCTCTGGCAGGTAGACAGGCGTACCACATCGTCAGGCAAGCGCCGAGCTGACGATGCATGAGCCGCATGACCGCGCGCAGAACGATAGCACATTGTGCACGCTGCACTGCTGAGGCATCGTGCCACGCCAGGAAGGCAGCTCGCTGCCGTCGATAAGCCCATCTCCGCACAGCAGCTGCTGCAACATACACTCGAGCGTCCTGCTCGCGGGCCAGCTGCACAAAAGCAAGCCACCGTGCAAAGCAAGGCGCGAACGGCAGCTTGGCACCACGAGCAAGCGCGATGCTCTCACGGGCCCGGCGCATTCGCACGATTTCATGCCAGCCATGCAGGACGGCGTGCAGTGAGCGAGTCATAGCCCGTCGCGCGAAGCCGCGAGTCAGCTGGAGCGAGAGATTCACAACCTTGTCGCTGCAAGCATCCTCTGCAACCCTCAGAGTCTGTGCCTTTCCGCCATGCAGGCTCACCTTGCTGCTCATTGTTACAAAGCCCCCCTTCGCCCTCGCTGCTGCATCGCCTTTCAGCTCTGACAAAAGTAGCTCGACCACGCAACCTGGCAGCTGACGCGGCTGCAAAATGACGTGGAGCATGCCGGAAGCATGTGGTGTTGCCTCGAGAACTGCCATCTGCTCGTACACGCCAAAGTGGTCGGAGATGAGGATGAGCTTGCGGTTCCTTCGAGAAACTTGCAGCAGCTTGCCATGCACGAACGGAAGCCTGAAGCCAATGAAGTCTGCGTGCCGCACGACCTCAAGGCAACATGCTGGGCGCAGCGCTGCGTCATCCAACCCCAGCTGCTCGCACGGGGACATGCCCCACGTGCCTGCCTCGTTCTTGGCCTGCAGGATTATCAGAGTGATGAATGCAGACGGGGCATGTAGGGTGCACGAACCCCGTATTCTACATTGCACTTTGCTTCGGTTGTGCAACAGCAGGACACCCTGAATTGTGGTTGGCACATGGACTAGGTCATGGCTCTTGGATCACCACGAGATTTACCCTGCAGACAGGTTGCACCTTCTTCCAGGAATGTATCAAGCCGATGCAAATGGCATTAATGTAGGCCAAGCGTTCATGTGTGCCAGCTGTGTGCGTAACCCTGGAAGAGTGAGGATATACCTGTAGGGGTGCTGCATCTGCGAGGCGACATAAAACCACTGTGGCTCCTTGCGCTGGAAGTTCCGTGCATGCTTGTGTCATCTCATAAAGGTATTTGTGGGTTGACAAAACCCGTTGCACTTTACAGCAACACTCACGCAGCGATTCCGTGGCATACTAAAAGATGTTGGGGGTCAGGATATGGTCGTTCGGGATTTGCACGCTTCCCGAAAGCAGTGCCTGAGTCAAACAGACTAATATATGCTTTTTAGATGCGCTAATAAGACTGAACCGAGCTGAACGGCTAGGAATATCATGCCACCGTGCTTTGTGCTAGCTCATGGAGCTGCAGACGCACAAACACGCGCATTTCCAACAATATACCCTCCAAGCATCCAGCATTGTCATGCATAGCAACCTCACAACGTATTGCAGCACGAACGTGCTGTCGTATTCATCCTGCGACCTGTTTATCGCATCCGCGATGTCACCCATCGAAGGTTCTGTGCCTTCCAGAAGGATTTCAAACTCTATGGAACAAGATTGGTGACGAATAGACGACATGACACGAAACAACGATGCCGTCTCCACCTCAGGAACACAGCCCATGTCATAGGATACAGGCAAGCATGCAATGTCATAGTGTCTTTTTGGTGCAAGCAGGAATCCAAGTCCGCTATGTTCATTGGCAAGTGGCCAACACCCTAGCTCGCACAGCAAGCAAAAGCGACAAGTGAACGTGAAATCACGAGGAAGTCATGAGCCTATTTTGGAACAATGATCCTGCAAAAAAGGTCCGTGCAGTCCTGGAAGTGTTGAGCCCTACCTGAGCCACCACGCAGTTACGTTGACAAACAAATAGCATGCAGATGGAGGCTCAGCTCAAGCAGCGGTCCGTGCAGATGGACAACCTCGAGAATGCTCTTCAATCTGCAAAGAAGGTATGTAGATTTCCGGAATGTTTCTGTCAGCAATTCAGCGGACAGCACGCACACGAGTCTGACACAGCAAGACGATATGCAGGAACTTGCCACGCAGAAACGAGAAAGGGAGGCAAGTGAGCAGGTATGTGTACTTCATTGTTTTTATCTTTGAGCAATCACATCTGCATAGTACAACAGCGTTTGAATCGCTGCTTTCTGGGTGCGCAAGTGAAACTTGGGGTTCTCTTTGCTGCAGACGGCCTTCTTGAGGGCGAAACGGATCGAGGAGTTGGAAGACCAGCATGCGAAAGTCGTCAAGGTACGTGGTCATATCTAGTCAAGTTGGTACATTCACGGCAACTCGGTATTCGATTGTCACGACAAGTGCATTGAGGCTGCAATGCAACGACAGCATGATGGTGTCTATCACCGTCTCTGCGACCCTTCTCTCCATTATTTGTAAATGTATTGCTGCAAATGTTGCATGCCTCGTCCTTTAAATGCCGGAACTCATCTCATGATGCCAACGTACCAAAAGAACTTGCTGACAGGACTCCTGAGGCTCCTAGTGTTGCACAGGAATTGAAGCAAAAGTCCGAGTATGTGAGCAGCCTATCAGCTCAGATTGCATCCAAGACGAAAGAGTGCCAGCAGCAAAACGAGGCTGTTCGAGATGCACAGACGCAACTCGTCAAAATTGAGCGAATCCTTCAGGACAATGAGTCCCTGAAAAAGGTGTCGCTCTCTTCTCTGCACATATGACAGTTGGCAATCCAAGCAGCAATGTGTCCCACTTTCATGCCAGTTACACCAAGGAGAGGCAGCAAGCGCCAGCCGTGGAGGCCTAATTATAGCTGGGGCCATCCAAGGGTCTGTTTGCTTCTCTGTCCGTGGAAAGCCTGCATTCTCTCCAGGCACATGGCAGTATACTTGGGTGTGGCGATGCGCATTTCTACAGTAAGGGCGTGGTCACGTAGGACAACTTGCAGGTAGAACTCGTCATGACTAGGAAAATCACCGCGCTTTTGTCCGTGTCATGGCCGATTCGTCAGCAAAACACCGTCATTGCAAGTTAAACTTGCACTGCAAGTTAGACCCCCCCCCCCCCCCCCCCCCCCCTCGGAACTTGCAGTGCAAGTTGAAATTGCGTCCCTGAAAAAATCAGGGATGTGCTAGGTACCTTTTGGACACATGCCTGGTGTCATGTTGGGAAGCAAAGTACGCACACAAGCAAGCGTACCGCAAAACAAGAGCTGCCATGCATTGCAAATGCAAGAGCACTTGTTTGTCGTTTTAACAACAGTCGCGACGTTCGATTTGGCAACGGTTTGGGTATTCAACAATGCCTCCCAAAGAGACCGAGGCCAAACAAGGCCGCAACTGGCACGCAATACAAGAAGTGCACTTGTTTGAAAAGATAGTTAGTGATGATAAGTATAAGCCGATCGCCGGCAGTTTTGACGGCCAGATGGCGAATAAGTCTGATGAGATTTTCGAACCCCTAGCCCAGTACATGACCACCGAAACACCCAAGCTCCTGGACGCGATCAAGAAAGCAAACCCGCGTTTCAATCCAAGAATGTCCTTCGATGCTGCTGCTGTCTCGGCGAAGTGGAAAGACTGGCAGTCCAAGTACAAGAAGGCGAAGGCCAACAGCGACGTTGGTGACTATATCAAGGCTGGAGAGACGGGCAAGGAGGCAGACGATGCCAATAAAGCGAAGCCAGGTCCGCAGCCAAAGATTGATGCAGCTACCAAAGAATGGCACCTGTTTTCGCGCTTTCATGTGGCTTTCGGCGCATGTGCACGCTTCGCAACTGGCAAACACCAGGACTCGCTGACACCTGTGAAGAAGGCAGAAGCATCGCCATCCGAAGCGACTGACAATACAAAGAAACGCAAGAGTTCTGTCAAATCCAGCAAGCGTGAGGATGATGACTACACGGTCATTGAGGACGAAGCGTCTGTTGAGAGTGGGTCACCAAAGCTGGCGCAGAAGAGGGCACGCAGGTTCACGTCTCGTCAAATGCAAGCCATTCTGAGCCACTCTGCGACAGAAAAAAAGTCTACAGTATCCGCTGACATGCAGCAGCTTGGCGAGATCGAGGAAAAAAACCGCCTTGCATTGCAGCAGTATGGAGATGCTAAGAATGCAGCTGCAGAGAAGCGTGCCCGCGATGCACGTATTGCTGACTTTCGTAAACAAATGATTGACAGAGGGATGTCTGCTTTGGAAGCGAACAAGGCAGCATTTGCAGCAGAGAAAGATTATCAGGACATGCTGAAGCAGTTGGATGAGGGCGAGCAGCAGCAGCCCACTGCCTGATTAGAGACAATCAACGTGCAAAAATGAAGCATGATGTTTTTACAAGTTATTTTGTAACAAGCGCGATCATTGCTGACCGGCCCAGCGCGTCAGAAGCTCACGAACTGCCTCTCCTTGCACAGAGTTGTCAGGGTCATTTTGACGTGGGATGTCCTGCTCAGGTCCTAGATTTGCTATATTACGCTCTACATCAGCGTCAGGCATCACATTCCTCAATTCTAGGAAGTTGTGCAAGCAGCAGCAGGCAAGAATGCAATCGCGAACCAAGTTAGGCTCACCGACATGCTCATTGGAATTGCAGAACTGCCAGCGTCCCTTCAACCTGCCAAATGCACGTTCAACACCTCTCCTAGCATTTGTGATGCGAAAATCGAACTTCCCCTTTGGCGTATGCCTTGGGGCTGGAGGCCTGCCCCAGTTCACCATCATGTAGGGTTGCAAGACGAACGCAGAATCCCCCACCAGATACGGATGCACATCATGCTCTTCATCATCTACTTCGATTTTTGTACTCGTCAGCTTCAGAATACCCTCGTCATTGATGAGCTTTTTCAAGGGGGACAAAGAAAACGTGCCAGTATCCCCACATGAGCCTGGAACCCCAGCCATAACGTAAATGAACATCCCGTTGCCATCTACAACGGCTAGCAATAGTGTAGAAACGAATCCTTTGTACCCGTAAAAAGCGTCCGTGTCGCCTCCAGCTTGATAAGCTGTAGGCTTCCTACAGGGTATGAGGCTGCCATCGATGGCTCCTATGCACCCGGGCATCTCAGGAAATTGCTCCATAGCTTCGTTCAATGCCTCTTTTGTCTTGGGAAAGCGGATCACCTTCGACTGCGGTGATTTGAAGAGGGCATTCACCAGAGCAGCAACGGTAGGACGAATGACATTCTTGGCAAACGAATTGTGCGGAACCCCGAAAACGTCTGTCATTGTGCGGTACGTTGGACAAAACGCGAGATAATAGATTGTCATCAGCAGCTTCTCCTTGTTGCTGTACTGACGGTAGTTGGCATTCCGAACATGCCCACGCTCAGCAAAATACGGCTCGACCACCGCGTACAGCTCCTCGAAGATATCTTCTGTCATTCTAAATCTCTGATGCCAGCGTTCCACTCGCTGATGCGGCTCAAGGCTGCTCCAATGGTCTTCAGGGTTCACGCTGGTTCCGAACACATTTTCGAGCATATTGCCGTCATACACCATGGTTGGCACTGTACGCTGACGTCTGACACCTTCGACATGCTCATAGGCCCTTTCGTCAAGCAAATCGAGCGCATTCTGAATCTCATTTGTGTCGTTTCCAAAGAGGGTCCTAAACACCAAATGCTTCCTCGACGGGCCACCAAACAACACCGCGTGAGCGGGATGGCTAGGAGAAGCTATATCGCTGTCAGAATCGGACATTTTGGCAGCGTTGCAGAGACTCTTTCTTTCTTTAAGCAAGTTTGGTACGTGACCACGGCTGAACTTAACTTGCATGCTGTCGTCAGCATGAGTCATTACGAGTTCTACCTGCAAGTTGTCCTACGTGACCACGCCCTAATGGGACTCTGGTGTCAAGTAACCGGGGGGGTAGGATGTGCTGGGTGTCACAGTTCACCAGGGGAATGACCTTTCAGGAGTCAACATCAAACACATCACCTCCTTGCCCTTCACCATGCAGGCCCTTGAGCAGGACGTTCATAAGCATGCCGAGACAATACACATCCTGGAGACGCAATTGCGGCAAAGCAAGTCGCAGCACAGCGAGGAATTCCTTCACCTCAGAGCGAAGCTGGATTCTGCGGTGCAAGACCTTGAGTCCAAAAATGCTCAGATCTCTGCATTGCAGGCGGACCGGGTTGCAGGAAAGGCCAACATTGACGGCAGCCAGTCAGATGTGGTCTCTTTGCGGTCCAAGCTTGCCGAAGTGTGCGTACCGCCTTGACAATTCCACGTCATCGAGTGACAAGCTTCGCGTACTCTGCATTCTGATCAGGAATCCCCTCAAATGGGGCTTCACGGTAATATCAGTGATTCGTCAAAATGTAATTTGACCCCTAGTTCTGTCCCGAAAAGACATGTATTGTTCTAGCATCTGGGTCCACGTCCAGCAACCGGAACGTTAGCAAGCATGTGTTGGAGGCTCTCGGCAACTCCGCTCTCTAAAGACATGATGTACTGATTGTACTTTCCGAGTGACTGCATATGCGTGGGTTGCGTAGGAGTGGGAGAGGGGTTGTCCATTGCTGCATGAGTACATAAGACAACTGTCGGCGACGTTGTTTGCATGTGGGACCGAGGGAACTCGAGGTTAAAGTATCAGTTGTCTGCAGTCTTCATGCGCCTACCATCACAATGTCACGCACCACTGCATCAGCAGCCAGCTGCTCCTTTCAAGGTATGACAACTTCCGTGGCTCTACCTGACCCTGGCAATGCCAACACATCTGTTCTGAAGTGTCACCAGGTCTTGCAGGCAGAAGCAGCACAGCGAGGAAACACGTGAGCATGCTCGCGCCATGACCGCACTGCAGGGTGAGCTGCGTGTGTGGCAGAACAAGTTGCAGGTCGCATCAAAGGACAAAATGGCAGCGGAGTGTGCTATCTCCGCCGTGAACAGCAAGCACAGCAAAGGCAGGCAGGACACCGCAGAGCTGCAGCAGCAGATCAACAGCCTTGTGGACATCAACGCCGAACTGGAGGCCAAGCTGGCGGCTTCTCGAAAGGATGTTGCGCTTGCGCAGCAGGGAGCTGGTGGTGCTGACTCGTCCAAGTATATGCTTGAGGCGAGGCGTGCAGTTGCCGAGGCTACAGAGCTCCAAGCTCTCCTCAATGCGTCCCACCAGGAGATCACTCGCCTCCAAGCACAGGTGTGCAGCAATCGCAATTAGAAGATGGGCCTTCCTGACTGCCATGCTTTGACCTGTGATGTCTGCAAATCTCATCCTGCTGGACTGCTTGCCACGCGCGTTGTCGGCAAAGAGCCATGTTTCCGGTTTATGACAGCATATGACAGACTGCGGGGTGATCTGATTGGTTCCGAACGGAGCATATGGATTTCCAAAAGGGTGGGTCCAACCTGCATACAGTCAATCCAAGCCACATGCTGATACAGTTGACCATCCTTGGCCACCTTAATCACCGCTTAGTGCAACGATGTCCGGTTGGGTTATGCAAGGCCGTCAACGGGGCATCTAGCCATTCAGAGAGCCGTATACCCTGTGTGATACCTGATGTGTGGTATCTTGGAAACAGCAACCCAGCTACACTGCAGGAGACTGCTAGCGCGAAGGAAGCCAAGGACTTGGCGATCCGCATGGCCAACATGGAGATCGTGATGGGCCAGAAGAAGCAAAAAGACGTGTGTACCACGCTGCAATCAGGCCTAGACGAGGCACTGAAGGAGATGCACCAGGCCAAAGCAGCAATGGATGCGCTGCTCAGCGAAAATGCGCACCTCAAAGAAAGCATGGCAGCAACACGGGAGCACAGCGAAGCGGCAAACGCACAGATCGCAGCGGCACAGCACGTGCAGGAGCGCCTGGAGCGTGCCCTGCAGAGGCTGGCGGCAGAGAAAGAAGCTGCCATGAAGCAGTGTGAGGAGCTCACCGCTCGCTGCAGTGAGCTCGAGGGTGGGCTGCACAGATCAGAG
>NW_028323375.1:0-2500 GCF_984573655.1 Nuphar pumila | reverse complement strand
CACGCAACCGCACCCACAGGTACCAAAGCCGGGCGAACCGAGTGACGCACATGAGGTGCCGCAGCAGCACCGCACCGCGTGCCACGAGGATCAAAAAATTTGGTCCCCTATATAGGTGTTTTGGGCGCTGACCCCCCGCTGACAGGAGGAACCCGAAAAACACCTGGCCAACCATAAAAAATTTTGAACACCCAATCTCGCTGTCGCAGTGCGCAACATGTGCAACGGCCGCACCAGCAACTGCTTAACTGTGCCGCAGCTGTGCGCAACAAGTGCACGCAACCGCACACACAAGTACCGCAGCCGCGCGAACCGTGTGGCGCACATGAGGTGCCGCGTGCCATGAGGATCAATAAAAAATTTTTCCCCCTTTTGGGCGCTGACCCCCCGCTGACAGGAACGAATACGAAAAACACCCGGGCAACCATAAAAAAAATTTTGACCCCCAAGATTGCAAATATCGACACTCATTCAACCGATTGAAGGAGAGCATCCGACGGGTCTACGAGTCTCAATCGAGCTCTAGATCGTCGAATCACCAATTCCAGCCGAGCGCAATCACCAATTCCAGCCGAGCGCAAACCGTCACCTTGCCTACGAACACAAAGGGACGAGCAAGTGTTGCGACCGTGCAACGTGTGCCGTACTTAGTGCGCAAACCGTGAACTTGCCTACCGACACAAGGCACGAGCAAGTGGTGCAACCATGCAACACTTAGAGGCGTTCAGTCATAATCATGCCGATCCATAGCAGGGTCGAATCACCAATTCCAGCCGAGCGCAAAACCGTGACCTTGCCTACGAACACAAGGGACGAGCAAGTGTTGCGACCGTGCAACGTGTGCCGTACTTAGTGCGCAAACCGTGAACTTGCCTACCGACACAAGGCACGAGCAAGTGTTGCAACCATGCAACACTTAGAGGCGTTCAGTCATAATCATGCCGATCCATAGCAGGGTCGCATCACAAGTGTGGCAGACGCAGACGCGCAAAACCATGACCTTGCCTACGAACACAAGGGACGAGCAAGTGTTGCGACCGTGCAACGTGTGCCGTACTTAGTGCGCAAACCGTGAACTTGCCTACCGACACAAGGCACGAGCAAGTGTTGCAACCATGCAACACTTAGAGGCGTTCAGTCATAATCATGCCGATCCATAGCAGGGCCGCATCACAAGTGTGGCAGACGCAGACGCGCAAAACCATGACCTTGCCTACGAACACAAGGGACGAGCAAGTGTTGCGACCGTGCAACGTGTGCCGTACTTAGTGCGCAAACCGTGAACTTGCCTACCGACACAAGGCACGAGCAAGTGTTGCAACCATGCAACACTTAGAGGCGTTCAGTCATAATCATGCCGATCCATAGCAGGGCCGCATCACAAGTGTCGCAGACGCGCAAAACCATGACCTTGCCTACGAACGCAAAGGGACGAGCAAGTGTTGCGGCCGTGCAACATGTGCCATACTTGGTGCACACAAAGTGCCGCAGGTGCGCAGACCGTGACCTTGCCTACCGGCACAAGGCACGAGTCTGCGCCTGATCGCTTAAGCCGTGCGCGTCAGAGCAGCAAGCGCCTGCGCGCGCTCCCTAACGCCCGCGTGCGCTCACTCCCTTGCCTGCGCGCGCTCCCTAACGCACGCGCCAGCGTGCGCTCACTCCCTTGCCTGCGCGCGCTTGAGTATTATTTGCGCCTGCGTGGGACGAGACATCCCTGCGCCCGCGTCCGCTATACATCGCGCGCCTGCGTGCGCTCAACGATCCGCGCCTGCGTGCGTCGATCAACCCGCGGCTGCGTGCGCTGAAGGCAGAAGGCCAGCCGAGTGCCTGCGTGCACCGAACGAGCTAGGTAGGGCCGCATCACAAGTGTCGCGGACGCGCAAACCATGACCTTGCCTAAGAACACAAGGGACGAGCAAGTGTTGCGACCGTGCAACATGTGCCATACTTAGTGCGCAAACCATGACCTTGCCTACCGACACAAGGCCCGAGCAAGTGTCTCAACCTTGCAACATGTGCCGCAACCGTGGACATCACTTCGCACTGCAACTTGTGCACATGGGTTGTCCCGCCGCTACGGGGAAATGCAAAGTGTTCCGGCTAGCACCAAGTGGGCCGGACCATACTACCCGAGAACCTCCCTTCGCATTGAGGTAGCCGTGAGTTCCCAAACTGAAGGCAGTCGTTAGGTGCTCGAAAACCTCTCTTAGCACCATAGAAAAGTTCGTTTGGTGCGGTGAACAGAAAGGATGGGAGGGACGAATCGATGCGACAAGAGGCTGAATCTCAGTGGATCGTGGCAGCAAGGCCACTCTGCCACTTACAATACCCCGTCGCGTATTTAAGTCGTCTGCAAAGGATTCAGCCCGCCGACCGAGAGGAATTACATTTCAAGGCTGCCTGCGCGGCTCGTCTGCCGCACAGGAGATCACCAATGACACGGGCCCTTGGGAGCACGAGGCCCCTACTGCGGGTCGGCACACGGACGGCAGGGACAAGC